>NC_136267.1:125579555-125838555 GCF_964187855.1 Myxine glutinosa | reverse complement strand
GATGGTTGTCCTTCTGGAAGTTTTTCCCATCTCCACACAGGATCTCTGGAGCTCAGAAAGAGTGACCATCGGGTTCTGGGTCACCTCTCTTACCAAGGCCCTTCTCCCCCGATTGCTCAGTTTGGCCGGGCGGCCAGCTCTAGGAAGAGTCCTGGTTGTTCCAAACTTCTTCCATTTAAGAATTATGGAGGCCACTGTGCTCTTGGGAACCTTCAATGCAGCAGAGATTTTTTTGTAGGCTTCCCCAGATCTGCCCCTCGTCACAATCCTGTCTCTGAGCTCTGCAGGCAGTTCCTTCGACCTCATGGCTTGGTTTTTGCTCTGATATGCATTGTCAGCTGAGACCTTATATCGACAGGTGTGTGCCTTTCCAAATCATGTCCAATCAATTGAATTTACCACAGGTGGACTCAAATCAAGGTGTAGAAACATCTCAAACATGATCAAGAGAAATCGGAGGCACCTGAGCTAAATTTCAAGTGTCATAGCAAAGGGTCTGAATACTTATGTAAATGTGATATTTCAGTTTTTCATTTTTAATAAATTTGCAAAACTTTCTAAAATCCTGTTTTCTCTGTCATTATGGGGTATTGAGTGTAGATTGATGAGGGAATGAATTTAAACGATTTCAGCATTAGGCTGCAACATAACAAAATGTGAAAAAAGTGAAGGGGTCTGAATACTTTCTGAATGTACTGTAAAGATAAAGATATATATATATATATATATATATATATATATATATATATATATATATATATATATATATATATATATATATATACATATATATATATATATATATATATATATATATATATATATATATATATATATATATATATATATATATATATATATATATATATATATATATATATATATATATATATATATATATATATATATATATATATATATATATATATATATATATATATATATATATATATATATATACAGTGGAACCTTGACTTACGAGTGCACCAACTTACGAGTTTTCTGAGATACGAGCCGTCGCTCGGGCGGTTTATTGCTTTGAGATGCGAGCCGAGATCCGAGTTACGAGCTTACGCCACCCGCCACCAGGTGGGTTCCGGTCACGTGGTTATCTTGCCGTGCAAGTACAGTATCTCTGCCGTATATCGCTGCTGTTGTGCTTTCGCATGTTGGTTATTTTGGAGCTTACGCCAGCCGCCACCAGGTGGGTTCCGGTCACGTGGTTATCTTGCCGTGCAAGTACAGTATCTCTGCCGTATATCGCTGCTGTTGTGTTTTCGCATGTTGGTTATTTTGGAGCTTACGCCAGCCGCCACCAGGTGGGTTCCGGTCACGTGGTTATCTTGCCGTGCAAGTACAGTATCTCTGCCGTATATCGCTGCTGTTGTGTTTTCGCATTTTGGTTATTTTGGAAAATTTCTTAGTTTTAACAATGGGTCCTAAGAAATTGAGTGCCAAGGGCAGTGCTGAGAAGAAGAAGAGGATGATGTGCTTGGCTATAAAACACGCAATCGTCGAACAACATGAGCGAGGTGTGCGTGTTGTCGACTTGGCGAGGCAGATGTGAAGGCAGCTGAAGATTTTATTATAACTTTTGCCGAACTGATAGAAGCCGAACGATACATCCCCCAGCAAATCTTCAACTGTGACGAGACAGGGCTCTTCTGGAAAAAGATGCCGAGGAGGACGTATATAACGGCAGAGGAGAAGAGCATGCCAGGCCACAACTTGTTCAGAGTGCCGGCGATAGCTCGCCTTCTCTTTGTGGAAGACACGGTGAGATCCTTAACATCCAACAACTAATGGGACGCAAACGGGGCGCCCAGTTTAGCGGTACACACATTGATGAATCACCCTGCCTGTGAAACACCGACATGACAGGTTATAGCTGGGTCGGGATTCAAACCCAGGCTGGACAGTTTAGAGTCAAGTGTGCGTACCTCCAGTCCAGGCCATCCTGCCAACTTGTATGCTGCATACAGGTGAAATATAAAGCGCGAGATATTTTTATATATACTGCATATTTAAAAAAAAATTGGTGTGGTTTTTGGTGGGCTGGAACGGATTAATAGCATTTCAATGCATTTTAATGGGGAAATTTGATTTGAGAAACGAGCAAATTGAGTTACGAGCTCGGTCACAGAACGAATTAAACTCGTAAGTCAAGGTTCCACTGTATGTGTATATATATATATATATATATATATATATATATATATATATATATATATATATATATATATATATATATATATATAAAGGAGTGTCTGTGTGTGTGTGTGTGTGTGTGTGTGTGTATGTGTGTGTGTCTGTCTGGATGTCCGCTTATAACTCAAGAACTACACATCGGAGAAACGTTTTAGACACAGATTCGGAATCAGCATAAAATCCCGGTGGTTTTAGGCTACGTTTTATTTTAATATCAATGGTTTAAAAAAACCGCGCCAGCTGTAATTCCATGGTGTAGTTTGTGGCGGCGCTAGACGTTCGGGGTGTATTGCAATGGTTTGTCGGGTTTGGCTGTGGGTCCAGAATAGCTCCCATTTCCTTATGCTCTTCCACTTTTATTTTGATTCTTCTGTTACAACGCCTTCCTTATCTACCTTATATCCCCCCGACGAGGCCTCTACATAATTTCATGCGGCAGAATTTCGTGCATTTTGAGTGAAAGAAGTGAGACGAAGTTGTAGGAGGAAGAAGAGGCGCGGTAACTGTGGAGGCCTCAATCGTGAGCGGAAATGGCGGGAATTGCGTTTGTATCGCAAAGTAAAGGATCTGCATTCATTTCTGAACTTGCATTGGTGGATTGTTATACATCTGCATTATTTTTCATTAAAAAAACTTTATGTTGAACTTGAAGGCTCCAAGCACGGACGATATATATAGCCCTCATTGAGGTAAAAATAAAAGTAAAAAGCCTGCTATCGCTTGCCATGCTAGCCGTTCCCCCCTCCCCCTCCACTCCCCCTCCCCTCCCTCCCCATCCCCCCTCCCCCCTCCCCCTCCCCCATCCCCCCTCCCCTCCCCCTCCCTCCCCCCCTCCCCTCCCCCTCCCTCAACTGTTGGAAATTGAAATAATTATTGTTTCCAACAGTTGAAATTTAATGGAACTCGAATTCGAATAAAATCTCAACCCAAAAAAAAAACGTCGCGTTTTAAAATTATGACGTCATCAGCGTATTTCGGAACGTTAATTTTTCAACTTCATATTTGGAATCAGTACGTCCCAGAACAACTACAGCACACCTTAAAAGTTTAAAAAACCTTCAGGTTTTAAAATTATGACGTCATCAGCGTATTTCGTAACGTTAATTTTTCAACTTTGCCGACAATGACTTCCGACTTCGGCATGCGGGACCAATGCCATTTGACAGGGAATAAAAAATAAATGCAACATTCAATTGACGACAATGACTTCCGACTTGACTCCCCCCTCCCCTCTTTCTCCCCTCCCCTCCCCCCTTTCTCCCTCCACTCCCCCCTCCCCCCTTCCCCCTTCCCCTCCCCTCCCCATCCCCCCCTCTTCTCTCCTCTCCTCCTCCCCATCCCCCCTCTTCTCCCCTCCCCCCTCTTCTCCCCTCCCCCCTCTTCTCCCCTCTCCCCCTCTTCTCCCCTCCCCACCCTCTCCTCCCCGCCCCCCCTCCCCTCCCCCCTTTCTCCCTCCCCCCTCCCCCTCCACTCCCCCTTCCCCCCATGGCCCTCCCTTTCCCCCCTGCCCCATCCCCTCCCTCCTCCCCTCCCCCTACCCCCTCCCCTTCTCCCCTTCCCCATTTCTCCCGCCCCCTCCCCTCCCCCCGCCTTCCCCCCATGGCCCTCCCTTTCCCCCCTGCCCCGTCTCCTCCCCCTCTCCTTCCCCCTACCCCTCCCCTCCCCCCTTGCTCCTCCCCCTCCCCATCTCCCCTTCTCTCCTCTCCTCCTCCCCCTCTTCTCCCCTCCCCCCTCTTCTCCCCTCCCCTCCCCCTCCCCCCACCCCCTTTCTCCATCCCCCTCCCCCTCCCCCCTCCCCTTTCTCCCACTCCCCTCCCCACTCCCCCTTCTCCCACTCCCCTCCCCACTCCCCCCTCCCCTCCCTTCCCCCCATGCCCCTCCCTTTCCCCCCTATCCCCTCCCCTCCCCCTCCACCCTTCCCCCTCCCCCTTCCCCCTCCCCCTCCCCATCCCCCCCTCTTCTCTCCTCTCCTCCTCCCCCTCCCCCCTCTTCTCCCCTCCCCCGTCTTCTCCCCTCCCCCCCTCTTCTCCCCTCTCCCCCTCTTCTCCCCTCCCCACCCTCTCCTCCCCGCCCCCCCCGTTCCCCTCCCCTCCCCTTCCCCCTCCCCTCCCTTCCCCCGTCCGGCAATGCCGGGTACTTCCCATGGCCAGCTGTACGTGGGCTGCTCGAGGGTTGGAAAACCAAGCAATCTTTATGTCTTGGCACCAAGTAAGAAAACCAGAAATGTTGTATACCAAGAGGTTTTGAGAAATTGACAATTGACAAAACGTCATGTAGGAAATGTACTGTGATATTGCTCTAAAATATACATGTTCTTTTCATCATATATTTGTCTTATTCTTATTCAACCCGGGCGAAGCCGGGTACCTCAGCTAGTATATATATATATATACATACATACATACACAATCACGTGAAAAAGTAAGTACACCCCATGTAAAGTTTTGACTTTTTCAACATACAGCTATTTGATTCTCATTTCAACAACATTGATAGATAAAGATGATATAATATAACAAATATCATGAAACATTTACATTTTGTAGTGTTACAGATTCGTCACTTCCGTTGTTGTGGTTTTCATCCACTGTAAACATTTTTGATTCCATGTATTATTATTGTTGTTTGAGGGAAATAGCAATTTAATTATTATTGTCAAAAGGTAAAAAGGTTAATGTTTTAAATGAAACCGGAACCGGACGAAGAAGAAGAGGAAGGGAGAAAAAGACCAGGAAAGGGATTCCTGCGACAGAGTGGTTATCGCTGTGACAGATTAACCTGCGTGTCAGGTTGTGCGGTCGATTCCAAAGAGAATCGTTGGACTGCCATTACGTCTCGAGTACGGGCCATCGGCCATTTTGACTCGCGGGCTTTGCGCGTCGAGCAAGGTTTCTTTGCTTCGCTTCAGCCTTTGCGCGTCGCGCAAGGTTTTTCTTTGCTTGACTTCAGCCGTTTTCACCGCATTCAGACGTATCTGGTGTGTGTGTGTGCAACTCGGATTTTGAAGGTAAATCTGAGGTTCGCCGACCGAGCCTTGGAACATCCATACCCGAGGGTGTGACTTCCCAGTTGCCTGGAGGGCGCCTTTGGATTTACCAGTCGCCTGGAGGGCGCCTTTGGATTTACCAGTCGCCTGGAGGGCGCCTTTGCACAGCTTTGGCAGCAGGACTGTAACTGCCAACCCAACGGGATTCTGGTCTCGATTGGACATTGATCTGTCGATCGCTGGAGCGGATCGACTTTGGCTTGAAGCCGGGGAATAGAGACATTGGGAATCTTCTTCTTTTCGCTCACTTGAAGCACAGTGAGTTATATTGTACGAACCTGATGGTACCATCATAGCAATGATACTATTTGTTGTACAATTGTTTACTATTGTTTTTGTACTGTTATTCTTGTGTGATCTTAATACAATACTTGTTGGTTTGTAACAATTGGTGTGGCTTCACCATTGATCTTTGACATACAGAATAACACATTTTTCTGCCGTGACTCCTCTCGGGGCTCGGAGGTACACCGTGACCAGGGGGTCGGGGAGGAGCACGTAACAGTAGTCCATTGTATAATTTAAATAAACATAAATGCAAATTTCGCTTGTGGAAAAAGTAAGTACACCCCTACATTTATCACTACTTCAAATACCTAAAATTAGAATCAGGTGCACCAGCTCAGGTGCAAATGATTAGAACATCATTAGAGAGGATCTTGGTTAGAGAGGATCTTGGAGGAACCTGTCTTATTTAAACCTCAGACATTTAGTTTGGTTTGCTCTTTGTTGTTGAAGTGTGCGGCATCACCATGCTGAGATCAAAAGAGCTCTCTGAGGCCTTCAGAAAGAAGGTCGTAGATGCCTACGAGTCTACGAAGGGATTTAAAAAGATCTCCAAACAATTTGAAATCAATCATTCGACTGTCCGGAAGATCATCTACAAGTGGAGAAGATTCCAAACAACTGCCAACTTGTTCAGGCCAGGCCGCCCCAGCAAGTTCAGCCCGAGAGCAGACCGCAAGATGCTGAAAGAAGTCTCTAAGAACCCCAGAATGTCATCACGGGACCTACAGGTAGCTCTTGCCACTGTTGATGTCAAAGTGCACGAGTCTACCATTAGAAAGAGGCTGCACAAATTTGATCTACATAGGAGGTGTGCCAGGAGGAAACCATTGCTGTCCAGAAAGAACATCAGGGCAAGACTAAAGTTTGCCAATGAACACCTAGGCAAAGACCAGCACTTCTGGAACAATGTGCTCTGGACAGATTAGTCAAAGGTAGAGCTATTTGGCCACAGTACCAGAAGACATGTTTGGCAAAAACCAAAGACATCAATTGACCACAAGAACCTGATACCAACTGTAAAGCATGGTGGTGGAAATATTATGGTGTGCGGCAGCTTTGCTGCATCAGGGCCTGGACAGCTCACCATCATGGAATCCACTATGAATTATTCATTGTACCAGAGGGTGCTTGAGGATAATGTGAGGCCATCTGTCAGAAAGTTGAAGCTCAACCGAAGGTGGACCTTGCAACATGACAATGACCCTAAACATACCAGTAAATCCACCAAGGAATGGCTAAAAAAAAAGAAATGGAGGGTTCTGGAATGGCCAAGTCAAAGCCCGGATCTAAATCCCATCGAGATGTTGTGGGGGGATTTCAAACGAGCTGTGCATGCAAGAAACCCCTCAAACATCGCGCAGCTGAAATAATTCTGCATGGAGGAGTGGGCAAAAATTTCTCCCAGTCGATGTCAGAGACTGGTAGGCAGTTATAAGAAACGCCTACTTGAGGTTGTTTCTGCCAAAGGGGGCAATACCACCTATTAGAGCCAAGGGTGTACTTACTTTTTCCACATGCGAAATTTGCATTTATGTTTATTTAAATTATACAATGGACTACAAAATGTAAATGTTTCATGATATTTGTTATATTATATCACCTTTATCTATCAATATTGTTGAAATGAAGATCAAATAGCTGTATGTTGAAATATGTTGAAAAAGTCAAAACTTTACATGGGGTGTACTTACTTTTTCACGTGACTGTATATGTATATACAGTATATGTATATATGTATGTATGTATATATATATATATATATATATATATATATATATATATATATATATATATATATATATGTATATATATATATATAATATATATATATATATATATATAATATATATATATATATATATATATATATATATATATATATGTATACACACACACACACACATACAATTTAATAAACAGGAATAATTCCCATGTGGGGACCAAATATCCCAAAGGGTGAATAAATCCTCACGATCCGGGATTTCAAACCCAAGGCCTCTTCGCACAAACGCAGCGACAGCTCACTGAGCTATTGAGTCTTCAGGATAGCTTCGAGTTTCTCACACGAACACTGCAAGCTAAAATGGCCGACCTGTTACATGCCTGCCAGCCACCCCACCCCCTCAAAAAAAAATATATTCAAGCTTAGGCTGAGGGGGAATTGTCCTTTGGGAAAGTACTATCATTTTATAGCACTTAGGTAAAGGGGGTCAAGTAAAGATGTTATTTCATGGATGGAAGCCAACAATAATGGCGATATCTAATGATGCATCCAACTTTTCATGAGACTCATTCATTAGGTGAAGCTGTAAAGGTCAGATGTGGAAGAAAGTTTTTGTTCTCACCGTGTTGCCATTAACGGCGTGAGCACGGGACTCAAACGTAAATTTGTGATGAAATATAAAGCACAAACAAACATGTTTTTTTTTTTGGTTTTTTTGTATACTGAATCGAGGCTCGTGGAAGAGCTAACATTTATTTCACAAACAAATCAACCAGACAAACAAAATATACAAAAAGAGGGAGCGGAAGACAAGATGGGGAGAGAAGGGGAAGCACACAATCACAACATTTGAGAGCAGGAAGAAGTGTGGGAGGGAGAGGGCTTGGGGGGAGAGGCGTTGGAAGGGGGAGAGGTATAAAACACAAGGGGACCGAAATTAGCGGGGGTAGAAAAGATCAAGGTTTTGGATGGGGGAGGATAAGAGATGGTGGTGAACAGCTGTTTTAAAGACCTGGAGGGTGGAGTGGGATTGAAGAGAGTGAGGGAGTTTGTTCCAGAGGCAGGAGAAAAGAGGAATGAAGGAGTGAAGGTGAGCAGAAAGTCTTGATTTTGGCAGTTTAACCATAAGAGGGTTGCAGGCAGATCTTGTGCGACCTGTAGGAATATTTGGGGGACAGAGCCCAGAGAGAGCTGGGGGGGCAAGGCCAGAGAGGAGTCGGTAGAAGACGGAAAGACCACCAACCTGCCTGCAGTGAGTGAGTGAAAGGCCCTTGGAGTTAGCTTCATCGCGGGAGATTCCAATGATTCTGAACGCTTTGGTTTCAACAGCGTGAAGACGAGCTAGGTGTGAGGCAGGAGCACCAGACCAGAGGGGAGAGCAGTATTCCATAGAGCTGCGGATGAAAGCCTTGTATGTGGTGAGGAGCTCAGGTGTGCCAAGGAAGGACTTCGCACGACGGAGGATGCCTAGTCGGCGACTGGCTTTGGAGGCCAGATTTGAAATGTGGTTTTCCCAGGAAAGATCATGGCAAATAGTGAGACCCAAAAGCTTGAGTGACAGAACTTCTTGGAGAGGATTATTCAGAAAGTGGATGGGAGGGTTGTCCAGTCGGTCTTTTCGGAGAGACATCGTAAGAGTGTGAGATTTATCAGGATTGAAAGACATGTTCCATTTGTTTGCCCAGTCTGTGATTTTGTCCAGGTCTGCAGAGAGTGAGGAGGCTGCAGACTGCCGATCTGAGGGATGAGGAATGGAGCGACAGAGAGTAGAATCGTCAGCAAAGAGATAGAGAGGATTTTCAAGAGAGTCAGAGAGATCATTGATGAAGACCAGAAAAAGCACAGGGCCCAGAACACTACCTTGGGGAACTCCAGCCTGAACAGGAAGAGGAGATGAGAGAAACCCATTCAGGGCCACACGTTGACTACGACCAGAGAGGAAGTCCGCCAGCCATGCGTGGAGATTTCCATGGATACCAAAGGAGGAGAGTTTGGTGAGCAGAGCAAGGTGCCAGACCGTATCGAAGGCACGTGAAATGTCAAGGGAGACAGCTCTAATTTCCTGTTTGGCGTTGAGGACCTCCATCCATTGTTGAGAAAGCAGAAGCAGCATGTCCAGAGTAGAGTGACCAGGTCTGAAACCAAATTGATGATCAGAGATCAAGCCATTGGAGAAGAGGAAAGATTTCATATCTGAAGCAATGATGGATTCCATGACTTTACTGATAATTGAGAGAAGGCTGATTGGTCTGTAGTTGCTGGGATCTGTTTTTGCACCTTTTTTGTGCAAAGCGGTGATGTTGGCTGATTTCCAAGCAGATGGCAGATGACCTTGAGCAAAAGAGAGGGTGAAGAGAACAGAGAGAGGGAGTGAAAGAGCGGAAGAACATGATTTTAGGACCCGTGGGCTGATGCCGTCAGGACCAGTTGCAGAATCAGAGTCGAGGGTTGACAGAAACTTTTCCACCTTGTCAGGAGGAAAGGACACAGAGTCCAGGAGCAGCTGGGTACGAGTGGGTACGGTGGGTACAGAGAGGGATGGGTTTGGGACACAAGATTTAGAGGCAAACACAGAGTTGAGGCATTCAGCTTTTTCACGTTTCAAGTTGAGGCTCCATCGACTTTGCAAGAACCATCCAATACAAGAATTTAAGCAGTCTCCACAGAAAAGCCAGGAAAGGTCCACAATGCAACCAATTTCAATTAGATGATGTATCGACATTGAAGTTGAAAGAAATTAACGACTTGTCAATAGCTATAGCTCGCTCATCAAACGAACAATGCAGGGTGTATTCGACTCTACCCGCCAAAAAAAAATTAAAGCCAGAGTTTCTTTATTAAAACCATCAGCCACATCCCGTCACATGTTAGTTTGCCAGGTAAAACATCGCAAAACACAAACCAATTAATTGTGTTTGGATGACAAAAAGGTGGTGTCACAGATCTGCCAAATGCCTCAAAGACATCATGCTTGGAAAACAATGGTTTGGTTGCAGATTACTCGTCTCTCACCCACATCCTTAAAGGTTTAGAAAAATTCCCATCCATTTCGCAAACCCATCAGCTGGGTCTGCCTGAGACGTATCCATTCCACTGGCATTCAGCAGCAGGGAGAAGGACAAAGCTGTGAAAGAGATGAAGCAATGCAATTCGAATGGTCAATGCTTTGCCTGAATGCCATTGTCTGTTTTGGCAAGTTAACAGCAAGGAAGTTGGAAAGTGATTTGTGGGAATGCTGCAAGTGGAATGAAAAATATGGGAGCCCAATGAGAACAAAAAGAGCAAGGGAGTGGGGGTAAAGGGAGCTTTCAGAATCATGAAAGCTTTTCACAACACGTAAAGGGCTGGCAGGGTGGCCTAGACTTCTAGAGCTATGCACACTGTGGGATTTTTAATGTCCACCAACTCATGATGCCGGCAGACGGGATGCCCGCTTAAAGCGGGCGTCCCGTCTGCAGGCATCATGAGTCCATCCGAAGGACGGCACGCATTGATGAATCACCCTGCCAGTGAAACACCGGGATGACAGTTTGAAGCTGGGCCGAGATTCAAACCCAGGCAAGACAGCTAGCTTAGAGGTGAGTGTGTATACCTCTAGGCCATTTTTCCAGCAATAAAAGACAATGCAAGAGATTCAACTACTGTCGGTGTTGTTGATGTGGCCTAAAGAGATGGAGAACAATACACTGCTCTTGTTTTGCGAAAGCTCAATTGTCTGCCTAAAGTGGTTGGAATGTTAAACAAAGAAAATAATAAATAAATAAAATGCTGTTGGCAAAGCAGGATAAACAAGTTTTCATTCAAGTTGTTAAAAAGTGCAGCGTTAACGAAAAGTAAAGCAAATTTTATACAAGTACAATCTCTTCCAAGTCTAGATGAACTCTATTACTTCTTTAACTCCCATAATCAGTACCAACTTCTTGCGTGATCAGCGAGCAGAAGTTTTTGGCCTGCGTCTTTCACGAATCAGCTGCTGAGGCCTGACATTTGATTGATGGTGACAAAAAATTTGTAATTTGTTCAGGGTGCTGCCGATAAAATGCTTACTCTGTTAAAAACACCGTGGGATCTTTTATGTCCCTCAACTGATGCTCGCAAGATGGGACACCCAGCAGAGGGAGCACGCCTGCCTGAGTTGCCGAGTCCGAGTGCAATTGCCAGGTGTTTATTCAGGCGCAGAGTGTTGCCTCAGTGTAAGCTCAATATGAGGTATACAAGACAATCGGCCCGGTTAGTGAGGGTAAAAGGCGTTTTACCCGTACTTGATATGTTGAGACAATGGAACATGGAAAGAGTGCTTGGCATAGGCGTTGATTTATCGTATTCGTATGCGTTTAGCACTCGCTGCATATGGCGTTTAGAGGTGAAAGGCCGTGACAGCTGTGACGAGGGAAGGAAAGAGGGACACAAGAGGAGATGACGGATCAGAATGCAAAAGTTGGAATGGAATGGCCAATGTTTTAAAAAAAACTTCTTTGGTGCCTTTCATGAAGAGTAGATAAGTCATTTCTGGCACACTGGAACAAATGACAAATTCCAATGCAAATCAGCTCCAGTCTAATGTCAGGCCTGGCCAGTCACTTCATGGAAGACTTTGGCGAACCGTGCAAGGAGATGGGGGAAATCGGGACCATTAAAGCAGCCGCCCTGTCGGTATTTCACATTAACGTTTTGAGTGCAAATGTTAGGCTTCTGGATATTTTACATCAATGCTTTTCTACAAATGCAAAAAAAATAAATCAAGATGAATGGAAGTGCTAAAGACGGAGGATGAAGGCAACCCCACTTTATTGCCAATTACGGAGTGAAGAACAGTCAGGAATGGGGCAGATTAAATTATGCAGAAATATCTGGGAATGCAAAAAGGTTGAAAAAAGAAGTGATTAATTTCAACTTCCACAAAGTCGTAAATTTAGACGATCCCAGAGTGAATTTAGAGGATCCCAGAGTGAATTTAGAGGATCCCAGAGTGAATTTAGAGGATCCCAGAGTGAATTTAGAGGATCCCAGAGTGAATTTAGAGGATCCCAGAGTGAATTTAGAGGATCCCAGAGTGAATTTAGAGGATCCCAGAGTGAATTTAGAGGATCCCAGAGTGAATTTAGAGGATCCCAGAGTGAATTTAGAGGATCCCAGAGTGAATTTAGAGGATCCCAGAGTGAATTTAGAGGATCCCAGAGTGAATTTAGAGGATCCCAGAGTGAATTTAGAGGATCCCAGAGTGAATTTAGAGGATCCCAGAGTGAATTTAGAGGATCCCAGAGTGAATTTAGAGGATCCCAGAGTGAATTTAGAAGATCCCAGAGTGAATTTAGAGGATCCCAGAGTGAATTTAGAGGATCCCAGAGTGAATTTAGAAGATCCCAGAGTGAATTTAGAGGATCCCAGAGTGAATTTAGAGGATCCCAGAGTGAATTTAGAGGATCCCAGAGTGAATTTAGAGGATCCCAGAGTGAATTTAGAGGATCCCAGAGTGAATTTAGAGGATCCCAGAGTGAATTTAGAGGATCCCAGAGTGAATTTAGAGGATCCCAGAGTGAATTTAGAGGATCCCAGAGTGAATTTAGAGGATCCCAGAGTGAATTTAGAGGATCCCAGAGTGAATTTAGAGGATCCCAGAGTGAATTTAGAGGATCCAAGAGTGAATTTAGAGGATCCCAGAGTGAATTTAGAGGATCCCAGAGTGAATTTAGAGGATCCCAGAGTCCATTTAGAGGATCCCAGCGTACATTTAGAGGATCCCAGAGTCCATTTAGAGGATCCCAGAGTCCATTTAGAGGATCTCAGAGTCCATTTAGAGGACCCCAGAGTACATTTAGAGGATCCCAGAGTACATTTAGAGGATCCCAGAGTGAATTTAGAGGATCCCAGAGTGAATTTAGAGGCTCCCAGAGTAAATTTAGAGGATCCCAGAGTGAATTTAGAGGATCCCAGAGTGAATTTAGAGGATCCCAGAGTACATCTAGAGGATCCCAGAGTACATCTAGAGGATCCCAGAGTACATCTAGAGGATCCCAGAGTACATCTAGAGGATCCCAGAGTACATCTAGAGGATCCCAGAGTACATCTAGAGGATCCCAGAGTACATCTAGAGGATCCCAGAGTACATCTAGAGGATCCCAGAGTGAATTTAGAGGATCCCAGATTGAACTTAGAGGATCCCACAGTGAATTTAGAGGATCCAAGAGTGAATTTAGAGGATCCCAGATTGAACTTAGAGGATCCCACAGTGAATTTAGAGGATCCCAGAGTACATTTAGAGGATCCCAGAGTGAATTTAAAGGATCCCAGAGTGAATTTAGAGGATCCCAGAGTGAATTTAGAGGATCCCAGAGTGAATTTAGAGGATCCCAGAGTGAATTTAGAGGATCCCAGAGTGAATTTAGAGGATCCAAGAGTGAATTTAGAGGATCCAAGAGTGAATTTAGAGGATCCCAGAGTGAATTTAGAGGATCCCAGAGTGAATTTAGAGGATCCCAGAGTCCATTTAGAGGATCCCAGCGTACATTTAGAGGATCCCAGAGTCCATTTAGAGGATCCCAGAGTCCATTTAGAGGATCCCAGAGTCCATTTAGAGGATCTCAGAGTCCATTTAGAGGACCCCAGAGTACATTTAGAGGATCCCAGAGTACATTTAGAGGATCCCAGAGTGAATTTAGAGGATCCCAGAGTGAATTTAGAGGCTCCCAGAGTAAATTTAGAGGATCCCAGAGTGAATTTAGAGGATCCCAGAGTGAATTTAGAGGATCCCAGAGTACATCTAGAGGATCCCAGAGTACATCTAGAGGATCCCAGAGTACATCTAGAGGATCCCAGAGTGAATTTAGAGGATCCCAGAGTACATCTAGAGGATCCCAGAGTACATCTAGAGGATCCCAGAGTACATCTAGAGGATCCCAGAGTACATCTAGAGGATCCCAGAGTGAATTTAGAGGATCCCAGATTGAACTTAGAGGATCCCACAGTGAATTTAGAGGATCCAAGAGTGAATTTAGAGGATCCCAGATTGAACTTAGAGGATCCCACAGTGAATTTAGAGGATCCCAGAGTACATTTAGAGGATCCCAGAGTGAATTTAAAGGATCCCAGAGTGAATTTAGAGGATCCAAGAGTGAATTTAGAGGATCCCAGATTGAACTTAGAGGATCCCACAGTGAATTTAGAGGATCCCAGAGTACATTTAGAGGATTCCAGAGTAAATTTAGAGGATCCCAGAGTGAATTTAAAGGATCCCAGAGTAAATTTAGAGGATCTCAGAGTACATCTAGAGGATCCCAGAGTACATCTAGACTCTAGAGGATCCCAAAGTGAAAAGGTACGACATAACCCACAGTTCAAAAGTCTGTTAAAGTCTTGTTAAAGACTTACTGAGTTACTGTGATTATAAGAGTGAGAACAGATGTAAAAGGAACAGTTTTGTTGACAGCTGATGACTATTTTGTTATAATTAACAAAAACAGTAACGGTGTACCAATGATAAGGCCTGGGAAGAAGGTGGGCAAAGGGACGGAAGGAAGTCAAGGTTGATGGAATAGCAATTGTGGAAGTCAGACAGACAAGGAATATATATATAACAACTCATGGAATCCAGTACCACCGACCGAAGTTATAAAAGTGCATCGTCATTTAAAATATGGGAAAGAAAATGAAATTTCAGGCACAAAGCCACATTTCAAAACCTTTCTCACGACCCCATCTACCTTCGTTTTAGCTCATGGAAAAGGATGTCTGCTTTTGGGATTCACAAAAGGTTTGGTTTTAGATGGAATATGGTTCGCATCACATCAATAACCAGTGAAGGAGAAGGCAAGAGTTTGATGAAAGTTAATAAAGTCCAGTTTTATTCCCCAGCACAAGAGGCCCTCAGGCATGCAATTACACCGAATACTTCACATAGCACAACACTCAAGCCAAACTTTTAAACAAAACCGCCTACTCGAGGTGCAATTGTGCCGTCTAACCACAGGGTCCTCAACTCAATCTGTCAAGCGGCCATACAAAGACAACAGGAGCTTGGGACACAGGGAGAACGAAAGAAGAGTACAACAAGCCAGCTAAATACCTACACCTCAGAATATATATGAATGATCGTTTTAAGGAAGTACTATAAATAGGGAGTGGGAGTTCGAGCCAGGCTCCCTGAAAAGAGTTGTTTTTTTTTGTATACAGAGTCGAGGCTCGTGAAAGAGCTAACATTTATCAAACAAACAAATCAAACAAACAAGCAAACAAAGTATATAAAAAGGGGAGTGGTCGACAATATGGGGAGAGAAGGGGAAGCACACAAACATAACATTTGAGAGCAGGGACATCGGGAGATGTGTGGGAGGAAGAGGGCCTGGAGGGGGGGGGGGGGGGCGGATAGGTATAAAACGCAAGGACACCAAGGACTTCCAGGAATGAAGTTGGCACCTCAAAAAGTGGATTTGGGGTGAAATTAGCGGGGGTAGAAAAGATCAAGGTTTTGGATTGGAGAAGATAAGAGATGGTGGTGAACAGCCGTTTTAAAGACCTGGAGGGAGGAGTGGGATTGAAGAGAGTGAGGGAGTTTGTTCCAGAGGCAGGAGAAAAGAGGAATGAAGGAGTGAAGGTGAGCGGAGAGTCTTGATTTTGGCAGTTTAACCATAACCCTGGTGTTGGGCTAGTGCAGGGGTCAGGAACCTTTTTGACTGGGAGAGCCATAAAAGCCAAATATTTCTAAATATATTTCATTGAGAGCCATATAGTATTTTTAACGTATAATAAATTAAATATGTCTTACTTTTAATGCGACTTCTGGTGCTGCATGGTTTTGCTGATGGCCTTGTAGTCTGGTTCATACGTGGTGAGGTTGAGCTTCATGCAGGCGTTGAGGCTTCCATCAGTTAAACGTGAGCGTAGGTTGGTCTTAATGTTCCTCATATGCGAGAATGACTGCTCACATGCATATGTAGAGCCAAACATGGTCAATACGGCAATACTCACACGCTGCATTGTGTGGTATGTCACAGGAAGCTCGTTCCAAGTTTTAAGAATCAGCTGGTCTTCAGGTTGAAGATTTTTCATTTCTGTCCACTTGTGTTCCCTCGCCAGCTCTGCTCGCTGTCGCGCAAGACTTTCCAACTCTCCATTAAGTGACTTGAACTTACTCATCCACATGTCTGATGCCTTCAGGTCAGCAACTTCCAGCTCAAAGTCTCCGATAGAGACCCCGGGGATGCATGTCAGGTCGATTTTGTCCACTGCACACTCATGTGGATGAGTGATGAACTTGAAAAGACCAGTGCGCGCACGAAATTCTCCAAAACGTGCTTTGAATGACTGCAGGAGATTGGACGTAAAGCCAGCTAGCTGCTGGAGATCCAGATGTTGAGTGGAGTCACTTGCTAAGCATGCATCTCTAAATTGTTGCAGTCTTTCAAAGTGCAGAAGACGACCTGTTTCAATGTCCCTGAGAAAGACTTCCAGCTTGCTTTCAAATGCAAACACTGCTTGTTGAAGGGATGAGATTGTATTTCCAATACCTTGCATTTTCACATTGAGCTGGTTCAGATGGCCAGTTATGTCCACGAGATAGTGAAACTGCAGGAGCCAGTCAGTGTTGTCTTGCTCAGGATGCTTGACGCCTTTCATTTCAAGAAAAGTCCGGATTTCACTCAGGCAAGCTGCAAAACGGCTGAGCACCTTCCCCCTTGACAACCAACGCACGTTGCTGTGTAAAAGCAGACCGGGATAATGATTCCCAACTTCTTCTAACAGAGCTTTAAACTGGCGATCATTTAAAGCTCGGGCAACAATAAAGTTGACCACTCGAATGACCAGCGACATCATCTCACCAAGCTCCTGGCCACACGTCTGAGCGCAAAGCGCCTCCTGGTGCAGGATGCAATGAAAACTTAGGATGGCTCTCTTTTCATGTTCACGGAGAAGCGCTACAAATCCTTTGTTCTTCCCCAACATACAGGGTGCACCATCAGTACAGACAGAAATAAGTTTATCCATCGGTAGTTTTTTTTCTTTAGCAAACTCCATGAAAGACGTGAATAAATCCTCTCCTCTTGTTGTCCCTTTCATTGGCAAAACAGCCAAGCTTTCCTCACGCAGTGTGTCACCTGCAGCATACCTGGCAATTATACTGCACTGAGATAGATGGCTAACGTCTGTTGACTCATCTAACGCGAGAGAAAAGTATGTCCCGGCATTTATGTCCTTAATTTGTGTTTCCTCGACTTGATTTGCCATCATGATGCTACGATCGTGCACAGTTCTTGCTGACAGGGGCATGTCTTTTATTCGTTTGATTATCTTGTCTTTATTTGGGAAGTCATCAAACAGTTCATTGGCCACATCAAGCATGAATGTTTTGGCATACTCGCCATCTGTGAATGGCTTTCCATTCCTTACTATTGCCAAAGCACCCGCAAAGCTAGCGGAATTCCCATCACCTTGCTTGGTCCACACACGTAGTTGCTGCTGACTCGTCTGCACTCTCCGCTGTAGCTCCTCGCATGCCCTTTTCCTGCTGTCCCCCGCTGGATATTTCGATGCAAATGAAGCATGGTGCGTATCGAAGTGCCGCTTTATATTTGACCGTTTCATCGATGCAATTTTATCATTGCATATTAGACATACCGCAGATCCTGCTCTCTCACCAAATGCAAATTCCTCTGTCCACGCAGCCTGGAATGCACGGTAATCATCATCTTTTTTTCTTTTCGCCATCTTTTCCGTTACAAGGGTTGAAGCGGATAAACTAGTTGGCTATCTGATAAAATTGATTTCTTCACCTTTACAATGACGCGGACATGCTCGCGAGCCATTGGTTCCCGACCCGACCCACGGGTGACCCGTGACCCATGAAATTTATCTTCAAAACTAATTTCTGTTTACTTTAAAATGACACAGTATTATTAAGAAATATCACAAGTATTTTAAAATCAGTTCCAAACTGATTTTTTTTTTTTTTCAACTCAAAATTGTCTGAGAGCCATATGCCGTCACCGGAAGAGCCATATATGGCTCGCGAGCCATAGGTTCCCGACCGCGGGGCTAGTGGCTAGGGTGTCAGCTTAGGATCCTAGGATCCTGGGTTCGAATCCCGGTCGATCGCTGAATTAACGCCAGGGGGGTTGACTCAGCCTGTCATCCTTCCGAGGTCGGCTAATTGAGGACCAGTTCACTGATAATTCCCTGTTTGTCGTTAAAGGCGGCAAAAAGGGTTGGCGTCAGGAAGGGCATCCGGCCGTAAAACATTGCTTCAAAAAGGGGACCGAAAAACAACAACAACCACGGTTCCCGAAAAAGGCCAACCCCCGCTTGCGGGGAAAAATGGCCTCTAAAGGTGGTTTTATTATAACCATAAGAGGGTTGCAGGCAGATCTTGTGCGACCTGTAGGAATATTTGGGGGACAGCCCAGAGAGAGCTGGGGGAGCAAGGCCAGAGAGGAGTCGGTAGAAGACGGAAAGACCACCAACCTGCCTGCGGTGAGTAAGTGAAAGGCCCTCGGAGATAGCGTCATCGCGGGAGATTCCAATGATTCTGAACGCTTTGGTTTCAACAGCGCGAAGACGAGCTAGGTGTGAGGCAGGAGCACCAGCCCAGAGGGGAGAGCAGTACTCCATTGAGCTGCGGATGAAAGCCTTGTATGTGGTGAGGAGCTCAGGTGTGCCAAGGAAGGACTTCACACGACGGAGGATGCCCAGTCGGCGACTGGCTTTGGAGGCCAGCTTGGAAATGTGGTTTTCCCAGGAAAGATCATGGCAGATAGTGAGACCCAAAAGCTTGAGTGACAGAACTTCTTGGAGAGGATTATTCAGAAAGTAGATGGGAGGGTTGTCCAGTCGGTCTTTTTGGAGAGACATCGTAAGAGTGTGAGATTTGTCAGGACTGAAAGACATGTTCCACTTGTTTGCCCAGTCTGTGATTTTGTCCAGGTCTGCAGAGAGTGAGGAGGCTGCAGACTGCCGATCTGAGGGATGAGGAATGGAGCGGCAGAGAGTGGAGTCATCAGCAAAGAGATAGAGAGGATTTTCAAGAGAGTCAGAGAGATCATTGATGAAGACCAGAAAAAGCACAGGGCCCAGAACACTGCCTTGGGGAACTCCAGCCTGAACAGGAAGAGGAGATGAGAGAAACCCATTCAGGGCCACATGTTGACTACGACTGGAGAGGAAGTCCACCAGCCATGTGTGGAGATTTCCATGGATACCAAAGGAGGAGAGTTTGGTGAGCAGAGCGGGATGCCAGACCGTATCGAAGGCACGTGATATGTCGAGGGAGACAGCTCTAATTTCCTGTTTGGCATTGAGGACCTCCATCCATTGTTGAGACAGCAGAAGCAGCATGTCCAGAGTAGAGTGAACTTGGAATCAAGTTCAGGAGCAGCTTTTTAAGAGGTGGGAGTTTTAGTGGACTTATCTAGTGGCCACGGACTTGGGCATCAGCGAATGAGATATGTCAATCAGTAAATCAGTAAAGTTATTGCCCCGGGATGTACTGAACTCACAGTGTTGAACGAGTGCGTCGAGTGAAGGTAACGAGGTTGTCGGTGGAAATATTTTCAAAACGTGTTCAAGTAAATAGTGGAATCTTTATACTGTCGGACCTCGACATTCGCGGCCCTGCGTATTCACGGTTGATAAAATGTGACCTGCTTCTACATTTGTGGCCGTGTGCTTTATGTACTTGCAGTTTTTCGAGACCACAAATCTCCCACCAGCCTTGCAAATAACACTTCTAAAAGCATCTTTCACACGTGACAATTAAAGCAGCTGTACGACGTACGTGCGCATTAGCCATACACCACCATAAGATTCGACATTCCTTTCATGGGCGCATTCATAGTTTTTCTGACCTGCTTTGACATTCTCAGCTCTGTGCTTCGCGTATTTGCAGTTTTTCACGGGATATTTGATTTTCACTTATGAATCACGAAACGCCGGGATTCTATCCACCCTTTTTCCATTGAAACAATGCCCCCACATACGCGGCATTTTCCAGGAGTGCATTACCTGCAAATGTTGGGGTCCGACTGTACTGAATTCACACGCAGCTAATGCTTTCCAAAGTAGCAAACGTTAAACATCATAAAACTAGGAAGAACAAGCAGAGATTGCAGAACATGACCAGGACTTCTTTTGTGTGGTGTGTTTGTACTTGAGTGGTGTATTTTGGGTGCTGGTGTGTTTGTATTTGTGTGGTGTATTTTGGGTGCTCGTGTGTTTGTACTTGAGTGGTGTATTTTGGGGGCTGGTGTGTTTGTATTTGTGTGGTGTATTTTGGGTGCTCGTGTGTTTGTACTTGAGTGGTGTATTTTGGGTACTGGTGTGTTTGTATTTGTGTGGTGTATTTTGGGTGCTCGTGTGTTTGTATTTGTGCGGTGTATTTTGGGTGCTCGTGTGTTTGTATTTGTGTGGTGTATTTTGGGTGCTGCTGTATTTGTATTTGTGTGGTGTATTTTGGGTGCTGGTGTGTTTGTACTTGAGTGGTGTATTTTGGGTGCTCGTGTGTTTGTATTTGTGTGGTGTATTTTGGGTGCTCGTGTGTTTGTATTTGTGTGGTGTATTTTGGGTGCTCGTGTGTTTGTACTTGAGTGGTGTATTTTGGGTACTGGTGTGTTTGTATTTGTGTGGTGTATTTTGGGTGCTCGTGTGTTTGTATTTGTGTGGTGTATTTTGGGTGCTCGTGTGTTTGTATTTGTGTGGTGTATTTTGGGTGCTCGTGTGTTTGTATTTGTGTGGTGCATTTTGGGTGCTGGTGTATTTGTATTTGTGTGGTGTATTTTGGGTGCTCGTGTGTTTGTATTTGTGTGGTGTATTTTGGGTGCTGGTGTGTTTGTATTTGTGTGGTGTATTTTGGGTGCTCGTGTGTTTGTATTTGTGCGGTGCATTTTATGTGCTGGTGTATTTGTATTTGTGTGGTGTATTTTGGGTGCTCGTGTATTTGTATTTGTGTGGTGTATTTTGGGTGCTCGTGTGTTCGTATTTGTGTGGTGTATTTTGGGTGCTGGTGTGCTTGTATTTGTGTGGTGTATTTTGGGGGCTGGTGTGTTTGTATTTGTGTGGTGTATTTTGTGTGCTGGTGTGTTTGTATTTACGTGGTGTATTTTGGGGGCTCGTGTGCTTGTATTTGTGTGGTGTATTTTGGGTGCTGGTGTGTTTGTATTTGTGTGGTGTATTTTGGGGGCTCGTGTGCTTGTATTTGTGTGGTGTATTTTGGGGGCTGGTGTGTTTGTATTTGTGTGGTGTATTTTGTGTGCTGGTGTGTTTGTATTTGCGTGGTGTATTTGTGTGCTGGTGTGTCTTGGGGGCTGGTGTGTTTGTGTGCTGGTGTGTCTTGGGGGCTGGTGTGTTTGTGTGCTGGTGTGTCTTGGGGGCTGGTGTGTTTGTGTGCTGGTGTGTCTGTGTGGTGTGTTTCGGGGGCTGTTGTGTTTGTGTGCTGGTGTGTCTTGGGGGCTGGTGTGTTTGTGTGCTGGTGTGTCTTGGGGGCTGGTGTGTTTGTGTGCTGGTGTGTCTTGGGGGCTGGTGTGTTTGTGTGCTGGTGTGTCTTGGGGGCTGGTGTGTTTGTGTGCTGGTGTGTCTTGGGGGCTGGTGTGTTTGTGTGCTGGTGTGTCTTGGGGGCTGGTGTGTTTGTGTGCTGGTGTGTCTTGGGGGCTGGTGTGTTTGTGTGCTGGTGTGTCTTGGGGGCTGGTGTGTTTGTGTGCTGGTGTGTCTGTGTGGTGTGTTTCGGGGGCTGTTGTGTTTGTGTGCTGGTGTGCTTGTGTTTGTACGGTGTGTAGACGATGTATTGCCGATGTAGGTTTATGTTTATACAGCGAACAACCAGACCTTTTAGGTTTTATTGATTGCATGGAATAATGTTGCATCATATGTACACTTATATATACTCACGGTCCAATCGTACGTACTTTGTAAACGTACTCATCTTCCAATCGTATGTACTCTATAAATGTACTCGCATTCTTTATTGTGTCCTTCATAGACGTACTTGCACTGTAGTAGCACATAACTGAAAAAGTACTTGAATTTTAATTGTACATACATTATAGACATAATTGCAATGTCGTAGTACATACTTTATAGACGTACTTGCAATGTAGTAGTACATCTAGACCTATAAAAGGCCAAACAATATCTCTGCCTCTGTCTGTCTCTGTCTGTCTGTCTGTCTGTCTCTCTCTCTGTCTGTCTCTGTCTGTGTCTGTCTGTCTCTGTCTCTGTTCTATACACGGCCACAACTTTTAAGTTACAAACTCCAAACTCGGAGTACAGTATACAATTTTGTGTGTGAGGAGGTGGGGGGGGGGGGGGGGGGTGGGAGGGGGGTGTGGGGGTAACATTGGCTATGTGGCTGAGGCCTTGTGCGGGGATGTAGGGAGTGTTTGAGGGGGGGAGGGGTGGGGGGGGGGGGGCAGAAGGGGCCATACATTCTCTATGTAATTTATGTAGCGTCACGTGGTGGTGGTGGCAGTGGGTATTACAATTCCCTTTTTTACCTGGGCAATGCTAGTTTAAAGCACTCTTTGCATGGGTACATTAATTTTGGCAAACAGGACTAATTGGTCCATCAGCGAAGCAACTGGTAGGCTCCGCTAGTACTTTGTACTTTATAGATGTACTTTCATTGTAATAGTTCACACTTTATACTTTATAGACGTACTTGTAGTTAAATTGCACAAACCTTATGGACATTTTTTTTTTTTTGTATGCAGAGTCGAGGCTCGTGAAAGAGCTTAAATAAGATTCTTGGTTGAAAATAAGATAACATGTAATACTGGCTACACCAGGTTGCGTTTGTGGCCTACATTGGCACACATGTGTGGCCAAAGAAGACAAACATAACATAACAAACATAACATAACATAACAAAGACAAAAGGACAAACGGCCGCAAATGCAATAGCATCTAGCGAGGGCAACAATGCAACACACGTACGGTTCAATCACAAGTATCCATGTGAGCTTACATAAAAAGAGTTACTCACGAGACAACACACTTCCTTTCCTCCCAAATAAACATTCATTAACTCTGAAATTTTGAACAATTAACATCTCAAGTACTTTTTTTTAAGTTACAGTGATCAATGCCGGCTTTCCACAGGGCAGGGTCCAGCCCCACCCTTTTTCTGTTGCATTTGCACGTGAGGTTTTACAGCCATCATGTGAGATGAGGAGGGGAGTGTGCTGGCGTGCTGACGAGGGGGGAGTGTCGTTGAAGCTGAAGGGAAAGGTGTATGCTGCATGTGTGAGAAGTGTTATGATTTATGGGAGCGAGACATGGGTAATGAACGTAGAGCAGCAACGAAGGCTGGAAAGGGTGGAAATGCGAATGGTTCGGTGGATGTGCAGAGTATCGTTGAGAGAGAGGAAGACAAATGATGAATTGCGAAAGATGATGGCAATAGAGCCTGTGATGGATGCTGTGAAGAGGAACAGGTTGAGATGGTTTCGTCATGTGTTGAGGAAGGATGAAAATGACTGGTTGAGAATAGTGATGGAAATGAATGTAGAAGGAAGTAGAGGACGGGGAAGACCGAGAAAGACTTGGCTAAAGACGGTGGAAGAAGATATGCGGGCAAGGGGGTTAACAAGGAGAGATGCAGAAAATAGGGCAAAATGGAGAAGATTGTCATGGGGACCGCAAGGCTAACCCCCGCTCCAGCAGGGAAATTGGCCTTAAAATGCCTGTTGTTGTTGTTGTTGTTGTATGTGAGATGACTTGGATGTTACCTACTGTATACATTAGCATCACCATTATTAACTCACGTACGCACATATACAATAACCAATCACAATGTACTTCTGCACATCAATACATGACTACTATGGAGTACTGTATTTCATTTCCTTGAGTGGGTCTGTTTGGTCTTCTCTTTTGTGTCCATGCCTCATGATGCTGAAGATTCTATATGGTGTCCCACATAAGACTGAAAGATAAATACTCTAAATATCTTTAACACAAACTATTTCAATTTTAATAAAACCACAAATATTTAAAATACAGGCCTGAGTACAGTACATGATTCCACTTGAGTTTCTCATTCCTGCTCGTTTTTCTTTCCACGGGTAGATGATGACATCATGACGACTTATAATGCAAGGCAGTGCTTTAAATTTGCAGCTCGTGGTTTTAAGAAACCATCCGGTAGTGGTTGTTCAGCACTTTTCCAACAGGATGAATGTAGCCGAAATGAGTCAGCACCACATAAACTATTTAGCAAATAGATTGTGATGTCATTGAATATGCCTAACTATTTCCACCACAAAGGCCTCAAGCCAAAACATCGAGCTATCAGGAGACAGCTTCATTTTACCCAGAATGTGCTGACATCTCTTCCTGTATACATTGTCCAGGGCAGACAATCATTGCACAAATGTTGAGCATTTGTGTATAGATGGAAACGCAGTGAATTGAAAATGGAAATGCATGGAAATAGCAGTCTTAACTGCTATTTTTACAGGTTCTACAATAAATATATCAAAAGTTAACTTTGAACCGCCCTGGCCGACAGAACACAGATAGTTTGAAGCATTCTTTGTGTCTAAATTCCCATGTATAATCTTGTGCACAATCCCATGGGCACACCCGGGGTGTGGTTTGTAACCTTGCCTGCATCATAGCTTATGATGTCCTTGGAACATCTCCAAATAAAGTCCGTGCAGCAGACATACTTGCAGCTGAACATGTGAAAAGATCTCATCTCATAGGGTTTTGAAAGAAGCAAAGCTGCATCCTTACGAGCTTCGCATTCTCCACGAGATTACCCAGAAGGATCAAGCCGCTCACACGCCATTTGCTCAAGACAAAATGATTGGAAGGTAATTGAAGAAGGTGACACTTTTCCTGACCATGACTAGTTCAGCTGCCAAAAGCCCTTGGACAGGATCTCACACAAGTGAATAACCCTATTTTAGGATTGCATTTCTGAAAATAGTCCATTTCCCAGGAAATGTGACAAAATGTGGTGGTTTTCTTTGTGATGTGTGAGAGGAGTTAACAAAGAAAATGGACACAACCAAACTATTTTTAAAATGCTAAACTATGTTAATGATTCATGCCTATTTTCATGGAAATCCTTCGATATGTTTTGATATTGTGGCGGTTACCTTATGTGCAGGTAACCGCATGTGGCGGTTACCTTATGCGATTACCTTATTTGGGCATAATACACGGGCACGGGCCTGTTGGACTTGTGGTTGTGCGGACGTGACGCACGCGCAGTTGCCGGAGCCATGCCCTCCGAAGAGGGCTTTTGGCTTTATATAAGCATGCTGACTTCCGTTCGAGTTTAGTGTGCTGGATCTTGCTGTTACAATAAACCATCTTCGAACCCTACGAATGGCCTCGTTCTCTCGCCTTCCACGACTCCTAAACTGGTGACCTCCGACTGCCCCCGAACGGATTCGGGGGATGCGAACGAACACAGCAAGCGCGCCCTAGCCAGGGAAGCCACCTAAGCTGGTGAGGCCGGCTTCTCCCGCACGGCTTCGGGCGCAGTTTCGAAATGCCGGAGTTTCGGTAATGACGACGGCCATGACTATGAGGTTCGCGCACCACGCTCGGCTCCTCCTCTACGACCGGAGGGGCGAACCTATTCCAAGACCCTCCGAAGGCACGGCTGCTTCGTCACCTTCGCGCACACTGATGTTGGCGGAACGGCTGTTTCGTCGCCTTCGCGCACGCTGACGTTAGCGGCACGGCCGCTTCGTCACCCTCGCGGAACTACACCTACAACCGCAACTACTTCTCCGACCCTGCATCCTCGGGAGGCCCGCGAGGAACCTCGGCAGCCTCCCCCGAGGCCTTGACCAGCCCCTCGGTTGGCTCACCCGCTTTTCGCGTGCACCGCTCGAGCCTTCTCGGCACTCCACCCGCGACCTGCAACCTCGGGAGGCCCGCGAGGAACCTCGGCAGCCTCCCCCGAGGACTTGCCCAGCCCCTCGGTCGCCTCGGCCTACGCATAGGCCCGTGGAGTGCATTCTGGGGGGACGTATGTGGCGGTTACCTTATGTGCAGGTAACCGCATGTGGCGGTTACCTTATGTGATTACCTTATTTGGGCATAATACACGTGCACGGGCCTGTTGGACTTGTGGTTGGGCGGACGTGACGCACGCGCGGTTGCCGGAGCCACGCCCTCCGAAGAGGGCTTTTGGCTTTATATAAGCATGCCGACTTCCGTTCGAGTTTAGTGTGCTGGATCTTGCTGTTACAATAAACCATCTTCGAACCCTACGAATGGCCTCGTTCTCTCGCCTTCTGCGACTCCTAAAATATATTGAATAAATAGGTTGTTTTTTTAGTTTTATGCAGGGCCGTCCAAAGTTAATGCAGGGCCGTCAGTTAAAATCCCACATGCTGCATTGATACGTTAATTATTTATTACGCCGTTGCAATTCATGTAAGAGTACACCGACGTCTCCAAATGACACCATCCTACACCATATGGGTGCAAACTCCTCTATACACCTCAGATTACCGCATTAAAGATATCATTCTTTCAAAATTATTTATTGCCTCCGCTACCGAAAGGTGGATGGAGGTTATGTTTTCATCCCTGTCTGTCTGTTTGTGAACAGGATATCTCAAACGGTTGTGGATGGATTTTGATGAAATTTGGTGGAGCGGTTGGGTATGTGACACGGACGAAATGATTTGGTGAAAATCTGAATAAGGATTCGGATATGGGAATTATTAAATTTTTAAAGTGATTCTTCACCATTGAGAGAGGGCAAAAAACGATCTATAGTACGATATCTCAAAAAGTTATGGGTGAATTCGGATGGAACTTGGTGGGCAGGTTGTGTGTGTGTGACAGGAAAGAATTGATTCGATTTTGGTGAAGGATCGAATACGGATCTGGATCCGAGAATTTTTAATTTTCAAGTGATTCTTCACCATTGAGTGATAGGGCAAAAAACGATATATAACATGATATTTAAAAAAAGATGATGATTTGTGACATAACTTGGTGGATGAGTTGGGAAAGTGACAAGAACAAGCCGATTAGATTTTGGTTCAGGTCAGAATCCAGATCTGGCCTATTAGTGGATATAAATTGTAAACTGTTCACAGCCTGGCGGAGGAATTCTCTCTACCGAGTGCCGTTCTAGTTTGAAATGAGTTAAGTGATACGCTACTGTTGAATGCACCTGATACTTTCTGGGTTAATGGTGAAGCCGGAAGGATTAAATTGGATGCCATGTCTGCTTTGTGGATGTCAAAGATTCCATCGGGATATTTCAAACAAGATTAGGATTAGTAGCATGGCTGCAACAGACTGTAAAAAAAGAATACAAAATATAAATAAATGGAAGTCACCGTCAATGGTATGTGCAAATGTAAGAAAGAAGGAACGGTACTATACAGGTAAATTCATCATCGGTAAACGTTAGGCCACCTCGACATTCTGGGAATTGCCGAAAGAGATTCAAATCACAGGTTGACAAGTCTTAACTGTGGAGTGGATGATTTAGAACTTCACGACCCATCTCCGCTTGAGTAGAAGAGATATTTGCTGTGTGAGGGCAAGCATTACCATGCAGTAAAATTACGCCCCGAGGCAGCTCATCTAGCCACCTGTGCCTTGCTTATCTCACTTCATGATTGTGTAACAAGCCATTGAAGGTTTACCCACATTCAATAAATCAACATTATTAAATCGTCCCAAAACACTCTTGCCACAAGCTTTCTGGCTGATGGCTGAACCTTGAATTTTTTGGTGATGGGGAGCAAGAAGGTCTCCATTCCATGCGCGCTCACTTTGACTCTGGCGTGAAATGATGGGCCGAGGTTTTATCACGTGCCATTATCTTCTTGAAGAAATTCCTTCCAACATTCTGCAAGCGTTTCAGGAGTTCTGATGTAATGGCCACACGAGTCGACTCTTGATCAAACATTAGGTCCTTTGGCATGCCCCTTTCATCACCAACCTTAATAGATTTCAGGTGAAAATGATTGACTATTCCCACCCTTCCAACAATTACAAACAATTCTTCTGTAATTTCATGTATAGTCATCCAGCAATTCTCCAAAATTAGCTCAACATATTTAAAGTTTAAATGAGTGGCAACAGTTGATTGCATGTGAGAATGCACAACAGCACTCGCCAATCCATGGCCATTTTGGAGCTCACGGCACGAAGGGAATACAACTCAATGTAAAAGACATAGATCACTAAATTGTGCAGTCTTCTGTGAATTTAAGCCGTTTTGATATTCTCCTTCACGGATAACTTGCCCCATATGCCACCTGCCAATTAGGTGGCTTCAGCCGCGAAGGGTTGGGTGTGTCGCCGGTCGCCACAGGAGAAAGACATGGTCTTCATTGGTCTTCAACTCGATGGGATGTTGATTTGGCCTGCTTATCCCACCCATATCTTTTGGCAGCCGGCAGAGGATGGCGAGCCATGGCCGAGTTAGACCAGGCCAATGGCTTTCCACACTGTATTAATGGTTTGTTACCTAGGTTTCCTGGCATGTCTAACAATCTTAGAGGCCGAATGATAATGTGTTGGAGCATCCTGATGATGGGTGCAGATCCTGTGAAGCTCTGGTGACTAGCACCAGGAACTGTAGCAGGACAGGTCTATTATACCTACGTTGCACAGCACATGTGCCTTGATTAGTTGCACGGCTGTAAGCCGCCATCTTTATTTTACACAGAATGTATTGACCAGCATTGATGTCACTTCCGGTGTAAATTATTGACGGTACACTACAATTGCACATTTCCGCATTGAACTGCTATTTTTAGATTCTACAATTTAAAAAAAAAGTCAACTTAGAAGCACCCTCGTAAATGGAACACATCTGAAATAATTTAAAGCCCTTCTCGTGTTTATATTCCCTTGTATAATCTTGCACACACGCATTCCTGGAGAGTGCTTTATAAACGTTGCTTGCCTCATAGATAATGTTGCCATTATGATGTGATAGTTTCAATTACTGCACAACATGAAGCCATACTCGTGTCTCTCATTGTGAATTTGCAACAACTGAAAAAAATAATCTGAAAACAAAAGACAGGAAATTCTGGGAATAAAAAAATTAATATTTGGCATTCATTTAATTTCTTTTCCTTTTACTTAATTGTGTACAACACAAAATTAAACAAAAAAAAACAAAACTGCAGGCATCATCAGAACATCGCGTCTCAAAACCCAGGTATATGAATAATGCATTAACCATGGCAGCAAAGACGACACTTGATCCACTGGAAATGCATTTCGTTTGCACATATATTGTCTTACACCAAGGACAATTCTTTTCTGCAGCCCCCGTTCACGAAAGGCCTGACGTTGACATAATGAAAAATTTGGAGCAACAGGTCGTCAAAACGGCAAGCCAGGTTCAATGAATTGCTTAGCAATATATACATTGTTTGCCTAATGGCAGCAGAAACAACAAACACATTACTTTGGACAAAGGTCCCAAATGGGGCACAACACTATCAAGGAAAAAGTCAATATGGCTTCCTAACCCTTTATGCTCGTTGCCACTGAGCTCGAAAAGCAAAGACCTGCCATCAGGAGATTCCAATTCAAAGCTTGATATGGGATTCATTGAAAGCTGCCCTTTAATATAATGACGACAACATTTGATTTTAAAGATTCTTATCACACTTGTGGGTAAACGTATAATGGTTGACATCACTAAATGGCTGCACAATGATACGCCGGGAATTCAACAATGTATGTTTCAGATCAGTCCCAAAATCAGAGAGCACAATACAGAAAAGGTGGAAGAGAGGATTTCATATAAAAACGAGAAAGAGCAATCGGAGATTGCAGACCCTCGCCAGGATGTTTTCAGTAGTTTCTTTAAGGCTTTTGTGTAAAAACAAATATGGCGGCCGAACCACGTGACCGATGACGTCATCATCATTATTTTTCCAACCAATTTATCCCAAGATAACGCTCAAGAAATTTCATCTTGATCGGATGAAGTATTGTACTTGTCGAATTATGACGTCATAATGGAGGCACATATGACATCATCATTATCATATGTTATTCCACATGGAGAGTTCTTTACAACGAGCCATGTCTCAATTTTTTCGATGCAGCGCTTTTGGAGATATAGAGGTGCAAAGTTAATCGGATATAGAGGTGCAAACCACGTGACCTATGATGTCATAATTATCATTAAAAAATTTTCCAGGTGGAGTTGCACCTATGGTAAAAATTTCCTGTCAATCGGACCAACGGTTGCAGAGAAAATCGTATTTATTCTGTGCGGACAAACAAACAAAAAGACAGACAGACGGGCAGACAGGCAGACAGACAAAAAAAAAAAATCACTCGTAGAGCGTCACTTTTTAAAAGAGAACAAAGTAGAATGGCACTCTGTAGAGCATCCTTTTGACTTCACAAATAATTGGTGGTTGAATTCTGTGACCTGATATGCAAATCATCTTCAAATTTTAAGTTAATCGGAAGAAAATTGAAAATTTTAGAAATTTGGCCTATATTGATCTCAAAAATAGTTGGTGGTTGGTTTCAGTAAGCTGATATGCAAATCCTAATTAGATTTCAAGTTAATCCGCTGAAAATTGAGGATTTTAGCAATTTGAAATGGTTGTTGACCTTTGGCCTATGTTGACCTTTTGGCCTATGCTGATCTCAAAAATAGTTGGTGGTTGGTTTCAGTAAGCTGATATGCAAATCCTAATTAGATTTCAAGTTAATCCGCTGAAAATTGAGGATTTTAGCAATTTGAAATGGTTGTTGACCTTTGGCCTATGTTGACCTTTTGGCCTATGCTGATCTCAAAAATAGTTGGTGGTTGAATTCATTGACCTGATATGCAAATTATCTTCAAATTTCAAGGAAATCGGATGAAAATTGAGGATTTTAGAAATTTGAAAAAGAGTGGTTGACCTTTGGCCTATGTTGACCTTTTGACCTCAAAAATCTATAGGATTTTGCCAGACCACGAACTCTATCATTTGGTGACGTTTCGTGAATATCTGTTTAAAATTGTGACCTATAGGCAAGTATAAGTGAGCGGACAGACAAACACACAAACACACACACAAACCGGAGTGATCAACATACTTGCAAAAAAATATATATATATTTTTGTCAAGTAACAAACGGACTCAAATGCAATACCCTCTCCTCAGGTGAGGGTAATAAAGGAAATAAAGGAGATTTCAAAACAGTTTACGTTTTTGAACAATGCACAAATGTAAAAAGTAAAGAAATACATATCATAACCCTCTCCCACACCCACCCCCACACTGCTCCAAATTGTCATTTAAATGAAACCAGCCCTACCGGCTCAACACACATGCCCCACCCTCACCCCTTAGAGTGATGGGTGTTGTTTACAAACCAAAACTCGAGGGGTCCAAGGGATAAGAAGACGTTTTCCTATTGATCCTAATAACCTTATCAAATTGGGAGAAAAATGTGAAACTGTCAGAAGCATAATCATGTTTCGTAAATTTGAAAATAAAAATGTAGTAATATTAAGGATACATGAAGTATATTCCTTCCACTATTCAATTCTTATCGTCTAATCAGCCAATTGTGCGACCAAAAAAACCCAGCAGAAACCCACTAATTGGAATGACTCGAGCAAGCTCGATACGGTCTACCTACCTACTTGCAGTCTCAGACATTTCATCACAGGAAACACATTTCTGTCAATAGGCTGCCAAAAACAATATCCAGCACACTGCATCACCCAGGACACAACTAGTGTTTAGCTACATCTCCTCAGACAAGTGCTACAAACAGCATATTAAGAAAACGGTGATCATCTATCTATAATTCCAGTAATCTCTGTGTGTATGTTTGTATGTTTGTATGTTTGTATGTTTGTCTGTGACCGCTGTTTCTCGACAACCACGGGTCCGATATACTTGAAACTTGCCAGGTATATTGCTGGGGACCTGAGGATGTGCCTTTTCAAGGTTTCATATTAATCGGACAAGTAGTTACCGAGCTATGGCGATTTCTTTACCAAACTCCGCAAGCCGTTCGCTTTGGACCAAACCATTTCATGTAAATAGAGGGGGGGGATTGTCACCGTACTCGCAAGCCGTTCGCTTTGGACCAAACCATTTCATGTAAATAGAGGGGGGGGATTGTCACCGTACTCGCAAGCCGTTCGCTTTGGACCAAACCATTTCATGTAAATAGAGGGGGGGGATTGTCACCGTACTCGCAAGCCGTTCGCTTTGGACCAAACCATTTCATGTAAATAGAGGGGGGGGGATATAATTTTAGATATATATATAGTACGGGCATGCCCTAGTTAAATTAAACAAGGAGAAAACGACATAAAATGTCATAGCCCCGGTGATTTTGGTAATTTTGCTATACGAAGTTAAAGGCCGTCAGTCGGCCATATTTGGTCGGATTACAAAACAAACTCTTCTGTATATGTATACTCTCATGTGTTGTCTTTGTGCTAAGATTGAATTAAATCGGTACATGCATGTCCGAGAAATGGTTGGGGACACGTTTAAGTAACAAAATGGCTGCCAGTCGGCCATCTTTGATATGATCTAGAAAGAAAATGACGTGCATATGTAAGCCATGATTCATTATCTGTGTGCCAAGTTTGAACAACGTCGATAAATGCATGTCCGAGAAATGGTTGAGGATGTGTTCAACATCGGGTTTTTTTACAACTAAAATGGCTGCCAGTCGACCAGTCTGTCCTCTTTGATCACGAAAAAAATGATGTGAAAATGTATACCACAATGTCTTTGTGCCAAGTTTGAACAAAATCGGTCCATACATGGAGCTATGGTCTTGGATGGGCATACGGAGGAGACCCAATCCAGAAGCCCCCGTTTTGGACGAAGTTGAACGGGGACTAATAATGCATTCTTAGACCACATCTTACGTGTGTTAGGTTACGTTACGTTACGTGTTAGAATATTAGGTTATTATATTTATTCATATGCAGAATGCGGTTGATTGGCTGCATCATTTTCTGGGGGCAAGGCTGTGCCGCTGATGCAATGCCCCCTTTGCAGCACACTGGTACTCATTTTGCTGACCTTAGAAGGATGACACGCTGAGTCGACCCACCTGGTGTTAATTCAACAGCATGACAGGTGCTTGAACTCAAGACCCGAGGATCTTAAGCCATCCCCCTTAACCGTTAAGTTAACACCAGACTCAATAGTATGTTGATACCAGTTATTAATTTTTTTAAACTGTGCTTAAAGTTACTTTGGGAAACTGGAGAGGATCAAAGAAAGAAATTTGTCGGAGCACGTTGTGTCGTTGCACACATTGCAAGCACGTGCCATAAAAGTGAGGATGAGAATGACACCTTTAATTCTCTTACCGGTCTCGCCCCAGAGTGAGTCCACCCCATTTGCAGACAGGCTGCTCATGCTGTTGTCATATGACCAAAGCAGGCTCAGCAGGAAGCGTACAATCTGCAGAAAAAGTTTTGCTTCAATAAGCAATAAAAATGCTGTCAATCCCCAAGCAACCCATCCTTCCTGGCCCGTTTCCTTTACACTGTCAAACACCTGGTGAAGGCCTTTGATGATCTTTTGCACAAAAGCATAGAAGCAAAACCAAAATAATGCAAAAGGTAATTTTCCCCATGCTAGTTATGTGAAGAGCTGTGGCTTGCGTGAAGCATGAGAGAGAGAGTTCAGCATGGCCATTAAAATATATACAAAACAAATTCCATAATGCAAAAACACTGGCACCATCAGACAGGTTGAGATGGAAATGGCTTGACTTGCATCCAAAAATTTACCCTCGAGGGATGCATCACTTGAACAACATTGCTCTCGGAAGCTTGTTGGCCTTCATACCATCACAAAAAACTTAGTGTTGACTAAATAAATCTCACAGAAAAGTTACATAACCTGACACTCAAATTCCTGTGTGAAAATAATTTCAAAGAAATGGCGACAGCAATGAATGACAACCTCCTTTGCACCCACCTCGCAGTGCCCATTGCTTGAGGCAGCTGTCAGGACCTGCTGTAAAACTTGGCCATCATGAGTCAATTTGGAAGACATCCGTTCTGCCTCAAGCAAGATTTGCACCACCTCGTGGTGACCCCTCAATGCAGCGTGCACTAGGGCGCACTGTCCAGCGCGGTCCATCTGCGCAATCTGCGGTACAAGGGACACACTGGTGAGCAGAGTTGCTTCTCGCATCTCTCTGCAACTCAAATGAGCGAGCAAACAAGAACATGTGACAATGAGAAGAATGCCAAAATTTTAGGTGACCATTTCATTCGTCGAAGCAAAAACAAAAAAAAAAACACAAAGTTATTATTTTTAGAAAGTATATTTATGGAGCAGTGTGTAAAATGAATGAACTTGCATCTGTGCAAGAATGTGCATCTATCTATCTGTGTGTATCTGTCTAGCTATCTGTATGTCTGTTTATCTAGGTGTCTGTGTGTATATCTGTATATCTTATCGATATATCTGTCTGTGGCTATTTATCTATCTACCTGTCTACCTGCCTGACAGTCTGTCTGTTGAAAGAATGCCCTTGTGTAATGTCTGTGTAATGCAATTTTTTATTGTCTGTCTGTCTATCCATCTATCTACCTGATGCAAGAACACGTGATTGATGTAAGGATGTACTTTTGCTTTTATGAGGGAGAGGGAGGGGGGAGAACAGTAGGTGGTGTTCGGAAGTGGTAGGGAAAACAAAGACGGGATAGAGTTGGTTGGGGGAGGTTTAGGCATTAGGGAGGATAGTTGGGGGTTGTTGAGGACTTTTGGTGGAGGTGTGGGGGGGGGGGGAGGAAGGGGTGGGGGAGGAAGGGGGTGGGGTGTTGTGGTGAGTGGAGGAGTTGAAGAGCCATGGTGGGGAAGGGGTTTGAAGGGTTTGGCGCAGGAGCGGAATTGAACCCTCCGGGTTGGCAGAGCGTCGCACTAGTGGGAGGAGGTATGACAAGTTATATATATATTTAAAAAAAAATACACCACCTCTGGGAGAATAAAGACGTCAGTAATACAGGACTTTAGAAATGATGACATAATCCACCCCCAGAATGCTTCACACACATACGGAGAACCCCTTTGCAGCAATGTTGATTAGGGCACGTAAAATAGATCATGTGTGCGAGATAAAGTTGTTGTTGTTTTTTGTATGCACAGTTAAAGCTTGTAGAAGACATACGACACAGCACCGATCAGGACACAACATAGCAAAAGAAACAGCAGAAAGAGAAGGGGAGAAATGCCAACAGCGGGGCTGAGGGACAAAATAGACGGAGACTGACAAGCAAGGGATGCGGGTTACGATGAGGTGTAGGGGAGTGAGGGAGAGTGTAACCCATTCTGGGGGAATTGTACCATCCAGAATTCCTGGGGGATTTAACCATTCTGCTATTCTGGGAAATGAATCCGTCTATACTTCTGGGAGAATTAACCCATCCGTAATTCCTGGGGAAAGCAATCTAGCCGTAAGGACGGGTTATTTGCGAGTATTAAAGACGTTAATTAAGTCAGCTGACAAATTAATACATTCCTGAGATTGAAATGAACATATGGTTTTCACAGGTTTGACAGTCCTTCGGTTTCGGGGAGGATAACAGTGTTAAGGAGGATGATGTTTTGCGGTAATCTCTGAAGGTGAAAACAACAACAACAACAACATGCATTTTAAGGCCATTTCCCCTGCTGGAGCTGTCATGGGGACAAACGATGCTCCGCACATCCACCGAACCATTCACATTTCCACCCTTTCCAGCCTTCGATGCTGCTCTACATTCATGACCCATGTCTCGCTCCCATAAATCATAACACTTCTCACACATGCAGCATACCCCTTTTCCTTCAGCTTCAATGACACTCCCCTCCTCATTAGCACGCCACTCAGTTCCCGAAACTTCTTCCATGCACATCTCACTCGAGCAACCGTTGCCGAGTCTAATCCGCCTTCTCCATTCAGCATGTCTCCGAGGTAGCAAAATGTTTTCACACCTTCCAGCTTCACGCCGTCTCCAAGATCCAACTCAACATTTCCTCCATCTGCAGTTCCCTCTGTGCACACCTTACATTTGAATGTAGCTGCCACACTGGCTAATGACCCTCTCAGACCACTACATTTTTGATGAACCCACTCAGCGCACGTTGTACATTGAATGGAGTTCACTGAGACACCCTTCCTGCACACAGCACATGGCCACTTCCCAGTTCTTTCCACCTCACCACATGCTTTACCACTTGCCATCACCTTCATCTTTCCTATATTCACCTTCAGACCTTTTGTCTCCATACATTCCTTCCACTTGTTCATCTTTTCCTTCAGTCCATCCATACTTTCCGCAATCAACACCAGATCATCTGCATACAACAACTCCCACGGGAAACCCTCCTTTACGTTCTGAGCCAGCACCTCCATCACAGCTACAAATAGTAGTGGACTTAGTACCGACCCCTGATGCACTCCCACCTTCACGTCAAACTCACCACTGTTCCCGTCCTTACAGCTGTGCGTGCTCTTTTGTACATTGCCATCACGACTCTGATCAACCATTCCTCCACTCCTAACTTCCTCATTGCCCATGTCAATACTTCGCGTGGAACCCTATCGAATGCTTTCTCCAGATCAACAAACCCAAGAAACAACTTCTTCCTCTTCTCCATGTACTTCTCCTGCAACTGCCTCACAATAAAGAGCGCGTCTGTCGTTCCTCTTCCTGGCATAAATCCAAACTGCATTTCGTCGATCTTCACCTTCTTCCTTATCCTCCTCTCCAACACCCTTTCCAATATCTTCATTCCATGCTCCAATAACTTTATCGCTCGGTACGAGCCACACTCCAGAGGGTCACCTTTCCCCTTGTATAGAGGGATGAGGGTACTCATTTCCCAATCCACTGGAATGCGGCCTTCTTTCACCACCAGATTACAAATCTCTGTCATTCTCTTCACACCCCAACTTCCTGCTGCCTTCAACATATCTCCCACAACTCCCGTCGGCCCTCCCGCTTTTCCACTCTTCATTGCTTTTATCGTTGGTGTTGGGCTAGCGGCTAGGGTGTCAGCTTAGGATCCTAGGATCGAAACCCGGTCGATCGGTGAATTAACGCCAGGGGGGTTGGTGACTCAGCCTGTCATCCTTCCGAGGTCGGCTAATTGAGTACCAGTTCACTGGTAATTCCCTGTTTGTCGTTAAAGGCGGCAAAAAGGGTTGGCGTCAGGAAGGGCATCCGGCCGTAAAACAGTGCTTCAAAAAGGGGACCGAAAAACAACAACTACCACGGTTCCCGAAAAAGGCCAACCCCCGCTTGCGGGGAAAAATGGCCTCTAAAGGTGGTTTTTTTTTTTTTTTTTTTGCTTTTATCGCTTCCTCAACTTCCTTCTCGGTTATCTTCTCTGCCGGTCCTAAAACTGGGTTACTCTCAATGTTGCCATCCCATTCATTCTCTGTATTCAACAACATTTCCATTAGGGTGGAGTAAAAATATCATTAAATTTTTTTTTTTATAAGCTAGTATATGGGAAATGTGCCAAATGACCATAGAAACAATCCTGCAAAATTATAATTATTTCTGACCACTCCTTCATCACCCTCAATCCGATTGAAATTTTGGCATATTATCGCATTTCGACATGTATCGCATTTCGTGATACATGCTTTGATCCGCCATTGACCACGAGGTGACTTGGAGAAGAAGGGGGGCGGGGCGCCAGAACAGGGTGTGGCCCACCCCCACGTCATCAAAGGCGTGGCCACAAAGCCCTCAGCCAGCCAAACAGGGCAGAGGAGCGTCACCGAAGGGGGTGGTTTGGTGAGCTGCGTTGTGATACGCACCCCGTTTATATTAGCACTGGCTGGGACTATTTATGCCAGGTGAGACGATTTGCTGCACTTGGGCGATTGCTGCACTCCTGCCACCCCCCTTCAATTCATGTGAGTTCGTTCGTGTTGTTTGTGCTGTCTGTCTGTCTGGGGAACCCTAAGTTAAGCCTGTAATAAGTTGTTTTTGTTTGTTTTCAGAATGATGGCGGTCACAAGAGATCAAGTTACATGCGTGATATTTGGAGCTCCACGAAACATCCAAACTAACGTTCTCCCAACGTACGCTGATGTCATGAAAGGATACCTTCAATCTCGGCAACAGCTTAGGACGGAGAATGGCAAATACCCTTCATTTGGTGACATATCTCACAAACTGTGCTATGAAATTCAAGAGGTATGGGAAACGGCCTCTCTTCCAACGGTATCGCACACACAAGCGATTGAAAAACTCAGATCTTTCCATGACAAGTACAATTCAATCCTAAAAGTCTACAAGGGAAGAAAGGATCAAGCCACCTACAAACAACGACTCACAGACTTTCTCGACAAATCTAACAATCTGTTTGATCTTAGCAAATGTAAATGTTCTGACATGGTGTCTAACTGTAACTGCTTGAAAGAACATAAAGTGCCGCAAAAAGAGCGAGAGTTCCTTCAAGACCAGAGAGGACCGAGGAACATGGTAATTGGTGGAATAGATCAAGAAGAGACATCAAGATTGAAGAGGAAAGCGGAAAGAGAAGAGACCAATCTCAAACGAATGAAAACTCACTACGAAGATGCCAAAAGTCAGATTGCTTCTACGTATGACGAAAGCGAAGAAGACTACGCGGATAGCGCGACTGACGATGAGTATATTTCTGAATCAGTTAATCTCCAGAGCACACCAAAACCGGTTCGACAACAGCAACAAATGACGATCTCACTACTTTCGCTCGCTAAAGCCTGTGACCGAACTGGCGTCTCTGACAGATCAGCTGCTATATTAGCTACATCAGTTCTACACGATCTCGGCGAAGTTTCACCAAAAGACCGTTCTAAAATAATTGATCGCAGCAAGATCCGCAGAGAACGTAGCAAAACTCGAGAAGAACTTCAAAGTGATGTCTGCACTGTCATAGAGGGACTATACTTTGATGGCAGGAAGGATAACACCATGACTCAGGTTCACGGAACTGACAACAAGAATCACCGAACAACAGTCAAAGAAGAACACGTCAGCATCATCGCAGAACCCGGTTCATCATACTTCAGCCACACAACTCCATCATCAGGATCCAGCAAAAGCATTGCAGAGTCTTTAGTCGCCAGTCTGAAGGAACGGAATGTGAAGACAGAGGACATCAATGTAGTCGGGTGTGACGGCACTAAAGTGAATACGGGACATACAGGAGGTGTTATACGACAACTGGAAGAAACCTTCAATCGTCCACTGCAGTGGCTGGTATGTCTTCTTCATGCCAATGAACTTCCGCTGCGGCATCTGTTCGAGGAACTCGACGGCACAACTACAGGCCCGCGTGGATTCTCAGGACCCATCGGAAAACCTCTATCAACGTGTAACGAACAGCCTGTAACATCGTTTACAACAGTGAAACTGAGTCAGGCATTGCCGAATGTGGACCCGAGAGACTGTAGTACAGACCAGCGATATCTCTTGGAAATGTGCAATGGCATTAGCGAAGGTGAATGCAGCGTCGATCTGGCCCTACGAAACCCTGGATGCCTGAATCACTCTCGGTGGCTTACAACAGCTAATAGAATACTCCGACTGTACGTCAGCGTCAAGACACCACCCGAGAAGTTGAAAACCATGGTGACATATATCATTCGAGTGTATGCTCCAATGTGGTTTTCCATCAAAGTCCACTCGTCATGCAAAGATGGAGCCAGGCACATCCACCAGATGATCGTCAAGTCACGATACCTTAGCGCTAAACACAAGAAGATCGTTGACCCTGTTATGCACCGCAACGCGTACTTTGCACATCCGGAAAATATACACCTGGCCATGATAACTGACCATCGACCTCAAATACGAGAATGGGGCTTGCGGCGAGTGATGAAAGCCAGAGCAAGACAGACACGACGGTTCAAGGTCCCCGCTAAACTCAACTTTGACGCAGTGGAGTACTTCGACCTAATTGACTGGGGAGCGTGCGCCATCTCGGAGCCTCCCGTGATCCGAGGCATGTCAGACCCTGAGCTGAAGGAACTTACCACGATGGATGTCACCCCAACTGTCCTCTTCCCTAAATTCCCTTGCCACACACAGGCTGTGGAAAGGACTGTAGAACTCGTGACCGAGGCCGCTCAAGCTGTGTGTGGCAAGAAAAGGCGAGACGGCTTCATCCGTGCCCGTGTCGCCTCGCGACAGATGATGCCATCGTTTGAATCGAAGCGCGACTTCACACACTTCACATTGTAACTGTGTGACTGTAACATTCTGAGACAAACTATAATAGACCTATGATTTGAATGCATCTATGAGCTGTTTTACAATGTTGCATAGTATAGTAAAATAAAAAGTGACTGAGGGAGATAAAAATATTGTTCAATTTTAATACAATTTTAACACAGTGCTCTATAGATGTAATGGCACCTTTTGGCATATCTAGCTAGTTAAAATTCCCCCCCCCCCCCCATTTTTTTTTGGCTATTTTCACTCCACCCTAATTTCCATATATCTTTTCCATCTTCCTTTAATTCCATCTGGGTCCACAACGATTTGTCCCACTTCATCCTTCAAGCAACTCACCCCCATCACATCACACTTCTCTTTCGCTATCTGCTTTTCAATCCTGAATACCGCTCTCTGAACCTCTTTTGAATCCAAGCGTTCTCCGAACATTTTCCTCCATGCCTCCTGCGCCTTTGCTACCTCTTTCTTTGCAGCCTTCTTGGCTGCCTTATAACTTTCATGCTCTGCTTTTTCTGCCCCCGTACCCTTTGCCTTCTGCCACTCCTTGAACTTCTTCCTCTTCTCGTCCATCCTCTTTCCAACTTCATCATCCCACCACCATGTTTCCAAGTGCCTCTGTGGTCCTTTTGTCCATCCACATACCTCACCAACGGCTCCCAACAGACTATCTTTCATTGACATCCAACCACGTTCAAGCTCAACCACATCATCCTCTACCCTACTCAGCCTCTCTTTTAATACCTCCCTTACTGTCACCTCTTTCAACCTCCACACCTTCATTCTCGGTTGGTACTTCACCCGCCGAGCTCTCCTCGCACCTTTCACCCTTATGTCGCAGACACCCAAGTGGTGCTGCGAAACAGCCTCCTCCCCCGGGATCACCTTTGCGTCCCGGAGGTTCCCCCTATCTCGCCTACGCACCATCAGGTAGTCAACGGTGGTCGTCGACCCACCTGACGTGTATGTAACAAGCTTATTATCCCCTTTCTGGAACTGAGTATTACAAATCAACAAATCAGCTCCATAAGCACACTCCAAAATCCTTTCACCTTCTCCATTTCTCACACCATATCCGTAACCCCCATGAACTCCCTCAAAACCATCCATACTCCTTCCAACATGTCCATTTATGTCTCCTCCTACCACAACAACTTCCTCATCTTTCACGTTTTCCATCAGCTTCTCTATTGCACACCAGAACTTGTCCTTCTCTTCATCGCTCCAACCAACCTGTGGAGCATATCCCGAGATGACGTTCACCAAGAGCTTTCCAATCATCATTTTCACCATCATCAACCTATCACTCACTCTAGTCACACTCACCGCACTGTCTACAAACTCCTCAGAAAACAGGACACCAACACCATTCACGCCCTCCGGGCACCCTTGCCACACAAACGTGTATTTCTGTCCCTGCCTACCCTTCACCATTCTCACACAACTTCCCTTCCATCTCGTTTCTTGCACACAATATATGTCCACTCTTCTTCTGACCAATACTTCCACCACTTCTCCTGATCTCCCTGTCATTGTCCCTACAGTCCATGCCCCAAACCTCAGAAACCGATCTCCACTTTGGGCTGTACCCTGCCCATATGTAATTGAGGCCTTTGTGATGCTGTGAAGAGAAACAGTTTGAGATGGTTTGGTCATGTGTTGAGGAAGGATGAAAGTGACTGGTTGAGAAGAGTGATGGAATTGAATGTAGAAGGAAGTAGAGGACGGGAAAGACCGAGAAAGACTTGGCTAAAGATGGTCGAAGAAGAAATGCGGGCAAGGGGGTTAACAAGTGGAGATGCAGAAAATAGGGCAAAATGGAGAAGATTGTCATGGGGACCGCAAGGCTAACCCCCGCTCTAGCAGGGAAAATGGCCTTACGTACAACACGCCTGTTAGGCCTGTTGTGTATATATATATATCAGTTACGACTGTTACGTGGATATTTGTAATTGGCTGAATTGATTATTTCCTTTTTGGCCTCAATTCTGCTCAGTATCTTGAAGTGATCATCAACATACGTTTTTCCACATGGCTTCTGTACTTGAACTTGGTTATTTTTTTGAGAGGCTGGTGATGTAAATCATGTATGTTTTTTTTATCATGTTGTTATATGTGTGCATTATATGGATACCTGACCATTCTGTGCAAGAATGAGGGAACATTTTGCCCGATTGCAGCACTGGTTATAAAACGAGTGTCAGAAAGGGGAAGTGCAGCATCGATTGGCAAGTTATGTGTTAACGTAAGTGAAGGTGTGACAACGCCGTGGCAATCGCATCGTCACCCACGGTGAAGCTGAGCCAAATGTGTAAATTACAATTGTATTTTATAATTTCCGTGCAGATATCGGTAAGCTTTTGTAACACTCTTGTTGTACGTAGCCTCAATTGAATGAATATGAATGAATGATCGTTTTAAGGCCATTTTCCCCACCGTGCGGGCCCCATGACAATCATGGTTTCCTGTTTGAGGCAATGCACCGCTGGTGCAATATGTGCTAACTCAGAAACATTTGTTGAAAAGGTAATTTGAGGATATATTTTTCAATTTCACTCCACTGTGTTTTATTTATTTATTTTCTATTATTTCCATTGAAGAGAAAAATGGCGACACACACATCCGGTGTCACACACACACACACACACACACACACACACACACACACACACACACACACACACACACACACACACACACACACACACACACACACACACACACACACACACACACACACACACACACACACACACACACACACACACACACACACACACACACACACACACACACACATCCGGTCGATCGCTAAATTAACACCAGGGGGGTTGACTCAGCCTGTCATCCTTCCGAGGTCGGCAAATTGAGTACCAGCTTGCTGGGATGAATGATCCCGATGTGTACCCCGGTTTAGAATAGGTACACCGTATCCCTGCGCATCGTAAGAGGCGACTAAGGGTTGGCGCCAGGAAGGGCATCCGGCCTAAGTATCACAAATCAAATGTTATGATACAAAGGCCTTAACACAGTTCATATCGTATTACCAGTCATTCACATGAATCTCCAAAAGGGATTAGATATTCAGAAAATATGGAAATCAATGGAAACAAGTGAATTTCTCATGCCTGAATTTTAAATTAAAATATTTAAAATTTTATAAACATAATTTGAAGCTTGGCAGGTCTGCATTGGTAATAGGTCTGCACAACCCATCTGCATTTGATAATAGGGCACGTCTGCATTGGCATGTTCTCAGGAGGAGAGGAGTATTTAGTCTGATAGGTCTTTGATGCTTGTTTGTACGTTGTACTTGTGTTTTGTTTGTCCTTGGTCTCCTACGTTGGTAGGAGAAGGGACAGACGAACACTGAGGTTGAAGGAAGTGATCGAAAGGGATATGAGAGGTGGGGTTACAGAGATAGGATTAGCCTGGGAGAAAGGCGTGTGGAGAGAAAAACCTCGTACGGCCTACTCCACGAGGTGGGATTAATTGGGCCAATCAAGTTGGTGGTAGTAGTGGTAGTAGTAGTAATAGTAGTAGTAGTAGTAGAATGACACTAAAATTGTTACTTACACAAAACCTTTACGGGCCATTCACAATTTATAACATAACGTACATAAGTAAATAAATGCCACTCCATGAAGAAAGATGATCGTTTCCTCCAGTACACCAGATCCAAACAATCTTGGACACTACACGACTTTTCACCAGCTATAAACATCCACAGCTTTTAGCAGACCTCACCAGAACCTGAAGAATGGTATGAGTATGACCACATAATGTTCCAAATGCCGGTACAGGAAAAGACACCGTCCCGGCGTCCCATCCATCGATATGCAATATTCAATTTCTGATAAAATATAATGAAATGTTTGTTTTGTTTTCTCATTTGTATACTTTCACATACATCTTCACTCGCGAGAATGACAAGGAAAAGAACGTTCAGTTCATCCATGGTAGAATTTGTGCAATTTCATCGTACAAAATTTGACTGATGATGGCAAAATCCAAGACCGAGGGACACCAAAAGTGAAATTCCAAATTTTCCAGTATCAGCAGACATTCAAAACAAGTAACCAGATACCAGAAACCAGAAACCAGATTGAGGACGGATATACTCTTTCAACAGGGGAAAATCTGAAAGGCATTCAAATATCAAAAATTCCACTCAGTTAATTTTCATTCTATTCTTTTGAAATATAGTCATCACTTTTGTTGTTTTCCTGCTCTTCCCTTTATAAGGGGTGAGGTCCGATGGGACGAAGCTCCTGCTTTACCTTGACCACCTTATATCCCTCTTCACAAAATCCTCCCTCTTCACACAATCCTCCCTTTGTCACACAATCCTCCCTTTTCACACAATCCTCCCTTTTCACAAAATCCTCCCTTTGTCACACAATCCTCCCTTTGTCACACAATCCTCCCTTTGTCACACAATCCTCCCTTTGTCACACAATCCACCCTTTGTCACACAATCCTCCCTTTGTCACACAATCCTCCCTTTGTCACACAATCCTCCCTTTGTCACACAATCCTCCCTTTGTCACACAATTCTCCCTTTGTCACACAATCCTCCCTTTGTCACACAATCCTCCCTTTGTCACACAATCCTCCCTTTGTCACACAATCCTCCCTTTGTCACACAATCCTCCCTTTGTCACACAATCCTCCCTTTGTCACACAATCCTCCCTTTGTCACACAATCCTCCCTTTGTCACACAATCCTCCCTTTGTCACACAATCCTCCCTTTGTCACACAATCCTCCCTGTCACACAATCCTCCCTTTGTCACACAAGCCTCCCTCTTCACACAATCCTCCCTCTTCACACAATCCTCCCTCTTCACACAATCCTCCCTCTTCACACAATCCTCCCTCTTCACACAATGCTCCCTCTTCACACAATCCTCCCTCTGCACACCCCCACCTTACTGATATCCCTCCTTCACACAATCCTCCCTCTTCACACCCCCACCTTAGTGATATCTCTCTTCACACAATCCCCCCTCTGCACACCCCCACCTTACTGATATCCCTCTTCACACAATCCTCCCTCTTCACACCCCCACCTTACTGATATCCCTCTTCACATAATCCTCCCATCTCAACCGCCGTCTACCTCTTTTCCTCCTACATTGTTCTCTCAACCTATCCGCTCTCTTTGCCATTCTCTCTTCCCCCATCCGCACCAAGCCTCCAGCTCATCTCATCCGGCATTTCACAAATCTCCCCGTTAAGCCAATCTGCACATCAATCTCCTCCCTCAGTCCATCCATTCTCCTTCTATCCACCTTCTTCACTCCTGCAATCTTCCTGACCCAGTTGTTCTCGCAAACCTGCAGCCTCTGTTGTTGTCTCTCTGTCAGTGCCACCGTCTCCAGACCAAAAGGTAGGCCGGCATTGTGCACGACATCAGAACCTTTCCTTTCAATCTTCTTGAAATATATCTGCCTTCCATTACACCCTTCAAGCAACCACCTCAATCCTCCTCCGCACCACTGCCTCTGACTTACCATCCCCGGTCACTGTTCCCCCAAGATACTCAAACCTATTTCCTTGTCTAATCCCCTTCCCCTCTACCCTGGTATTCATTTCTCCTCTCTGCTGCCAGACCCACATCATCTCAGCCTTCTCCATACTAATTTTCAGCCCATGTTTCTCAAATTCCTCCTTCCACTCCAACAGTACTTCCTGCATCTCCCGCCCACTCTCCACCACAACAACCAGATCGTCCGCATACAATAAACTCCTCAGAATATCTCATGTTTACCTTCCTGCATACCAGCTCCATCACCATGATAAAAAGAAAGGGTCTGAGAGAGCTTTCCTGCCACAAAATGATATTCACATTGAACTTCTCCGACATCCCAGGACCAACCAAAACTCTTCCCTTCGTTCCCTTGTACTTCCATTCCACCAACCTAACTTCTGCCTCCGGCATTCCCATCCATCTCAGTGTCGCCATCACCTTCTCTCTCGGGACTGTCGTAGGCCTTCTCCAGATCCACAAATCCCGATGCCATTTCATCTTGCACCTCGAACCTCTTCTCCACCAGCTGTCTCAGGGTGAACATCCCATCCGTCGTCCCTTACTCTTTCTCAACCCCTGCTGCTCTTCTCCGATCTCCTTCTCCACACTCTTCTTCATCCTCCCGTCCAGAACCATCTCCATCACCTTAATGACATGACGCAGGAGTGCAATGCCCCTTTACTTCCCCGGATCTTGAACATCGCCCTTCCCCTTCCATGTTAACCCTGCCCTCCACTCCCCCAGAATTGAAACCCTCTCTCATACATACGTACATTCAATAACCTCTTCATCCAACTGAATCCAAATTCTATCGCTGCAATTATCATCTCTGTGCACACACCTCATCAATGCCTGGCGCCCTTCCCTTTTTCATCCTCTTCAATGCCATCCACACTTCCTCGTCCGTGATATCCATCACCTTCATGCTCCCCTCCACATAACTCGGTATCTCCAGCTCACCGTTGCTTCCTTCCCAGTTCGACAGCTGTTTGAAATATTCTTCCCACACCATCAATACCGTGCCACTTTGTCACAAGACTCCAGCCGCCATCCTTGATTCCCCCACCCCCCTTCATGCCCTTGCTATCTTCGTCCCTGCCACGAGCCAATTTATAGATCATCTTCCTCACACTATCCTCTTTCAACTTGTTGTACACTTCCTCTTCCATATCATTCCTCACCTTATCCACAGCTCTCCTTGCTGCTTTATTCTTCTGCCCAGACAGGTGCAGCAACCCCGCATCCAGCTGCCTCCCTCTATCTTAGATCTTCTCTATCCTCTTCCAATCCTTCTTCTTTTAACCTCCTTCTCTTCCAAACTACAATGAGCTAAAATAGAGGGATCTTGAAAAGCAATGTTGTCAGGATTTCATTTTTTTATATAAATAAAGCCGTGCCTTTCTTTTCCCGATTCAACATCAGTGATGTTCTTCGATGAAACCGAATAGATATCAGGATTAAATTTGAAATATAAATGACTCCATAAATATTTTCAATTTTCAGAGAGGTGTGAAAAAAGTAGTTTTTACACTTGTTATAATTTTTAAAAAAAGTGGCCATCGCTACCACCGACTGTAAAAGTTTATAATTGAAAACAGCTGGACTTACTCGTTAGTAAGGCCGAGATTTCGGTAAAAATCCACTCACCTTGGTCACGGCAGATGTTGATGTGGCTCTACTGACTGGTAAGTCCAGCTGATTTCAATTATAAACTTTTACTGTTTTAGCTCAACTGGATGAATAATAACAACCTACATCAACTGCCACCTACTGCTTCTTTAACAGCCCCAATCATACCCATCTCTTATGGGGTCGTCCGAGTGGAAAGTTATTGGGGGCAAGTTTCTCATGAACTGGATGGCCAGAACAGACATTCAACGGGAGTCAATCTTAACAGGAATTTCGAATTTATCCAGGGTGCTGCCAGTAACTAACGTACTCTTCCAGAAAGAATATCGATAACACGCACCACATAATGATAGCAGACAGCACACCCAACTTAAATCTTAACGTCCATCTGAGGGAAGGTGTACCTTGTGCTGTAATGCCCGACCTCATGTGAAGCAACAAGCTGGCAGCATATAGTCGGCTCGGGAATCAAACGACTAGAACAACAAGGACTAGACATCTTGAAGGTAAGTGCACTACCTCCGCAACATAATTGTGAATGGCCCTGAAAACAAATAGTAAATCAACTTCCCACAACAACGACGCACATTTTAAGTGTTTTATATACTTAAGCACCTTTTGTAAGAAATCAAATACACTTATTAAATCATATAAAACACTGAACCAAATTAATCACATGTTATGAAGGAAAAAATCTCCAGTAAATGAATACAATAAGTTTGAAGGAGATCGGGGTAATTTTCACTGACTCGTATTTAAATTAAAAGCATTAATTGTTTTCATTAAGATTTTCTAAGTTTTTTTTTTTTTTTTTTTTTTGTATACCGAATCGAGGCTCGTCAAAGAGCTAACATTTATTTCACAAACAAATCAACCAGACAAACAAAATATATAAAAAGAGGGAGCGGAATACAAGATGCGGAGAGAAGGGGAAGCACACAAACACAACATTTGAGAGCAGGGAGATGTGTGGGAGGGAGCGGGCTTGGGGGGACGAGGCGTGGGAAGGGGGGGGGGGGGGGGAGAAGTATAAAACACAAGGACACCAAGGACTTCCAGGACAGAAGTTGGTATTTCAAAAAAGTGGATTTGGGGTGAAATTAGCGGGGGTAGAAAAGATCAAGGTTTTGGATGGGGGAAGCTAAGAGATGGTGGTGAACAGCTGTTTTAAAGACCTGGAGGGAGGAGTGGGATTGAAGAGAGTGAGGGAGTTTGTTCCAGAGGCGGGAGAAAAGAGGAATGAAGGAGTGAAGGTGAGCAGAGAGTCTTGATTTTGGCAGTTTAACCATAAGAGGGTTGTAGGCAGATCTTGTGCGACCTGTAGGAATATTTGCGGAACAGAGCCCAGAGAGAGCTGGGGGGGGGGGGGGGGCAAGGCCAGAGAGGAGTCGGTAGAAGACGGAAAGACCACCAACCTGCCTGCGGTGATTAAGTGAAAGGCCCTTGGAGTTAGCTTCATCGCGGGAGATTCCAATGATTCTGAACGCTTTGGTTTCAAGAGCGTGAAGACGAGCTAGGTGCGAGGCAGGAGCACCAGCCCAGAGGGGAGAGCAGTATTCCAAGGCTTACAATGTTATTAATCACAAACAGTTTGATTGAAAAATCAAAATGATTTGCTAACTGCCTCCAGAAGAGCATAAAGCACCAGTATCGCTCATATGGCAGCGATTGTGCTCTTTAAAGTGGATGTAAACTACGAAGATAAGTTGCATTTTCTACTATCTTTGTTTATTGTCAAATGTAAATTCACTATTAGCCGTCAACACATTTCACCTTTTATTAGGCACCTCAAAGTGGTAATGACACGTTGTCAAGTCTGTGTCTGTTCCCTTCCATCCATTCCTTCACCACAAATGGCACCACAATTGACTGTTTGTGAGAAGGCCCGCAGTCTTAACTCTGCTTTCAAATTTTGCGCACCCAATGCACCACTCCCTATTCCTACTTGACCCACTCACACTCAATTGTGCTGGGAACTATGTCTTTCTCACCTGAGAAGGTGGGGAGGTCTCTGGCAACCCAAACTCTAATTCGAATTATATGACAGGCCTGGGCAAGATCAAGGCCTTGTCCTCCCACTCTTGCATATCCTCTTTCTGCTCTGTTCAACCTATTATTTGCCCGAGGTCGCCTTCCGTTTACTTGGAAGTCAGCCAACCTCTTTAAATACACAAAAACAGATCCTCTTAACGACACCGAGGCCGATTACTACCAATTATAACAAAGTCAATGAATCAATCATCACAGTTGACATCCAATCCTTTTTCTCTCCAATGGCAAGGGCCATCACATTGGTTTCTGGCCTGGTCACTCGACCCTGAACATGCTGCTGCTCCTCTTCGAAAAAGGGATGGTGGCCCTGAATCTCAGATAAAAGTCAGGACCATCTATCAATTATTGCTCGAGATATGTCAAGAGAAATTGTTGGGCTAGCGGCTCGGGTGTCAGCTTAGGATCCTAGGATCCTGGGTTCGAATCCCGGTCAATCGCTGAATTAACGCCAGGGGGGTTGACTCAGCCTGTCATCCTTCCGAGGTCGGCTAATTGAGGACCAGTTCACTGGTAATTCCCTGTTTGTCGTTAAAGGAGGCAAAAAGGGTTGGCCTCAGGAAGGGCATCCGGCCGTAAAACATTGCTTCAAAAAGGGGACCGAAAAACAACAACAACCACGGTTCCCGAAAAAGGCCAACCCCCGCTTGCGGGGAAAAATGGCCTCTATAGGTGTTTTTTTTTTTTTTTTAATATGTCAAGAGAAAGTCTGATACCTTGCATTGCCCTCCAACCTCTTTGCCTATGGCATTCAAGGCCACCGACACACATGGCTTACTGATTTCCTCGATCATCCCATAGAGCTTATCTGATATTGAGATCTGGGTTTTGAGGGGGCCATTTCATGGTGATATCGAGATCCAGGGGGCATAGCCTAAGAGGAAAAGAAGATGAGATGTAGGACAGCAATAAGTTAGGGGTCTTTCAGTCAGAGAGTAGTTAAGGCATGGAATGTTCTCTCTATAAAGGTAGGGAGGAACAGAAATAGTAGATAGGTTTCAATTGGAATTAGGTAGGTACCCAGATTCATTCGAGATAAAGGGGTACATGGATATTGGCAGGACTTGTAGGTAACTTGCGTGTAGATGGGTGATGGTTTCTGGGGTTGGTACAATGCAGGCATGATGGGCCGAATGTCCTCCTGCACCAAGGTTCCTTGTATAAACTTAGTTGAACACATCTATCCAACATCCCAGGCCAGATTGTTCTTTACTAGCTAATATACTAGTCAAAGGCGGGTGATATAATTTGATAGGATGGGAGGACTATATAATAACAACAAACGTCTGTGGAATGCACCGGAAGTCACGCCAACTAAAATGCCGTGATGTCATTCAGTATGGTGAATACTTTGAGTAAAGTCTACTTTCATTGGGCTGAATGGAATAAATGGAGAATTCGCAAGTAAATATAGTTGTCGCAAGCATAAATGTAAGACATTTTAAATGATATGTACTAAGTTTGGTGACGGTGGGTGAAACGGTGAGAGAAGAGATAGGAAATGGACAGACAGACATCATCCTTTGTCTCCACAAAGCTCTATTAAAGCTGTGACTGATAATAACATTAATTCCTCATAAAATGAAGCTTTGATTACCTTCACTCCTTTTCGCAGAAGCATCATAACGATGGGTAAGTGTGCAGCTGCAGCAGCATAGCATAGAGCGGACATTCCACTGTCCGACACAGCATTGAGATCTGCCTTCATCTCAAGCAGCAAACTCACCATGTCCTGCAGCCAATATACATATTGTCGTATTGTAGATACTAATGCTGCATCAGCTTTAATGTCACACCTGTGTAAGCCTCCAAACAATGAGCTTCCTATAAACCCATGTGATTATACCACCTGTCAGAGGGTAAAAGTCTTTAACCTTGGTTAGAATTTTTTCCTGAGCACATGACTACTGAACACAACTGTTTCAAGGGTTTCAGTTTTTACCTGCGCCAATAACTTCAAGTTGCTATTGTTGTTGTTGTTGTTGTTATTGGTGGGGGTTTATTTTTGAAATGTGCACCCGTTAGTCAGACCACACTCACTCATCTGTCGCTTGACTCCACCACCGATAGCATGGAGACGAAATATGGCTGCCATCCTGGTTTTCTGGTGGGCCTAACACATTTGGCCTGTAGGCCTCTGCTGATTAAATAATGCCTAGGTTTGTTGCGTTAGATTTCCATTGGCTTTGTTTGGGTTGAGTGTGATTGACAATGAGGGACCCCAAAACATCTCCTAATCATATGTTGAATGATAGTAAGGTTTAATCAAGCCCGTCAGAGTGCACGGTATGTCAGAACGCACGGTAATTAAGAGTTAACGGATGTACGTACCACTGGGGTTATTTCGGACAAATTCTGAAATATCGTAAAAAGTGAAAAAAGTGACTTGACAGTTGCAGCTCTTTGAAGATGATTTATTTGACAAATAGGTTAGAAAAAAGGAACTTTTAATGATATTTGTAACTTCATGTTATTACATTAATTAAGCTGCAAGATCAATGTCTTATATCATACGAGGAAACAGATGTTCGGCTGTTTTTTGTAGTCTTTAAACGTTTTGGGTAGATATTGGTATTTCCTTTTTCTTTTCTTTTTTCACACTTTTAACCTCCATATTTATTATTCATCGATTGGCTCTGTTTCCTCCTTTGCATGGATAACCACAAAGCCTCAACAACAAAAACAACAACAACAACAGTAACCTTACAATCTGATTTTGTCTGAGCTGCAACATGGAATGAAAATGGAATTACCAGGGTAAAAATGTTCCAGGACATACAACATGAAGAATAACTCGGTCTCTTTTGTGATCAGAATGTCGCTCTCCATGATAGTCCTGGCTCTTACACGAGTAGACGTATCGGATGTCGGAAGCTGTTGTAATGCTAGGAACTTGAATCAAGGAATTGTACCGTATATGTTATTTGAGTGTCTAATTGTAATGCATTCTAAACTGTAAAACTTTCAAGCAAACATTAACAATGATTAATGAACGAATCAAAATGATGAGGCATCCAATATTATATTGAGGAACAATGGTGCAAGGCAATGGAGTCATGAAAAAACAATCGCACAGCCAATCACAGATCAGATGCGACAGATCAAAAATAAATAAATAATACAATTAACCAAGGTGGTATTTGTCACTTAATGGTGCATGTGGAAAAAGGGAATGATACTAATCAGATCTGATGTTGTTGAATTTTTCCCCCAATTCATCGTTTTAATTTAAGCACATCACTATGCCAGGCAGTTGTGCTTCCCTTTGATAAATGGTTCAAAGCTGTGGACCGCTTATTGAGTGAACCCTCTGTTATGCTGTTATGGAATGCGATCAAACAATCAACAATCAAACTGTTAAAAGATATTGAAAAAGTTTTCATGAAGAAACAAAAACAACTACTGTACATGCTTCACCTCATAGCCAAGGTGGCTGAAGACACAGAGCAATGGGGCGCTGCCCAGGGCCTCCGTACGATAGTCCGCATCAGCTCCGGCCAAAATAAGGAGACGACTCACCTGGCAGCGATACACATCTCAGTAAGCCAAATCCCAATACAGCCTAATCCTGTGACCTTGCTACCATGCTGATATTTGTCACAGTCCTACAGCCCCCCTTAAGGGTGTAGTACTGGTGAACAGGTGATTTTTTTTTAGATTTTTTTTTAGCTGAACAGTTTCCTTATAGTCTTATAAACAAGAATCTTGCTATTAGAGGTCATAGAAGTACCCCTAATTATTGAAAAATTCAAATTTCAATTCAATTCAATATAATATTTTGCATGAAATTTGTTATAACTTTAAATTTGCATCATTCTTTTGGGCTGAAATTTGGACAGGATATTCAGAATATCACTTCCTTTAAAATGATGAAGGCTTTTGTTTATAGGAGTAGCCATTGTGGATTTATTGAAGGACAACCAAGTTTTATCTGGTAATTGGCATAATTAGCTAATTAGTGAACATTTGACATAATTTCACAAAATCCTCTCATCAGGTAGTAGAGTAACACATGTATAATACATGTACCAAGTTTTGTGTGAAAAGAACGATAGGTGACATAGAAGATAGAAGTAGAAATGTGTTCTTTGTTTTTCCTTGTTTTTTATTGACGGTCTAATTTATGCAAATTATATGCATGTAATATGACAAAGAAGCGTTGAAACTGGTCTGAGTTAAAGCCAAGATTATATCTTTCAACAAAAACTGAAAATTAGATATTAACTTGACTTTGTTTTTGTGTAAAGGCCTCTCAAAGGTACCTATGTAGTTTTCTCAATTTTCACCAGTACTACACCCTTAACGAGCTCAAAGTGCCAAAGCATCGAAGCATTCCTGAAGATCACCAAATGCTCTTTGAACCTCCCTGTTAACCTGCACTTTTCATCCAAATCAGCCTTCACTTGCTTAGACAGACTTCCAAAAAAATTATCTGCTTGGAATGGCATTGCAGGTGCTGATGTTCCCTTGGAGTCGAGTGCGCTCTCACCACGCAAGGCCCAAAATGTGATAGAGTTGCGGTCAGCCAGGTCAGAACCGGTCGCATACCTTGACATTTGGGGTGTAGAGATTACGGAGTGAAGCCAGGGCTGTAGATAGGCCGTCTGCACTGTAGGCCACCCACAGGCTTTGTAGGATACTTGAAGAAATGCCGAGTTTCTTACTCAATCCCTGCAGATCAAGAGCAAACAAGACCCCAGAAGGAGCTTACATTGGGCACTCGGTAACAAAAGGTATAAAAAAAAATCTTTTACATGACGTTGCCAAGCGACTCCAATTAGAGGTTTTGCAATTGCTTCCAGATGACAAATATTAAGCTTTCCAAGGCAATTTAGCATCCCCTGTAGAGCTATTCATACTTGAACTTCAACAAGCACTGCCAAAGAGCAGTCGGAGTGATCTGAGGAGATGAAAGAGCACAGTCTAGGCTGCGGAATCTCAAAAGGCCTTTTGCTGAGGAAATTGAACTGCAGCTGCAGCTGCACAAAAAAAACGAGCAACATGAAATAGCCCGTCTTCCCTCTCTGTATCTTCACTCTATTCTCTCTTGGATCTCAACTCTGTTTGCATAAAAGAAGTGCCGTTCGCCTTTGTACATACCGCCAACAAGATCTACTAGTGCGCCAAAAGTATATTACATTCTTGACTGCAGGGATTATTAAAGGGATAAAAAGTGTGGGGAAAAAGTTTGAAAATTAAAGCACCGACTTCAAAATGGAAGTTTCACCTAAGAATGTGATTCTTGTTAAAATGATTGAAGTGATGCCTTCTCAGTGGGTCAAGGTAATCTAGTCATACCTTGTAAATGTGGGCTTTCAGAATGTGATGACCGAGCTCAATTGTCTGCTGCCTGTTCAACCTTCCCTCCCTCCTCGAAAGCTGGAAGGCCAGCAGCGCATGCCCGTTTCTGCAATGCAAAATAATGCCGCCATCCTTCCTGAGAACAGATATCTGGCACAAGGCCCGAAGCACTGACAGTTTAAAATGCAAGTGGTACTTGGTGCGCCTAGGGAATTTCAAAGACACCATTGGTTAAACACTGCACAGCACACGTCAGACCGAAACACATCAAATACCACATTCACATTTAAGAGTTACAAAAAGTGACTTTCCTCATTCAAAGAGGTGTACGACTAAGCCTTTAAGATCGTGACGATGATGGCCGACAATTCATCAACTGGAATATGCCAGACCCCACCAGATGTCAGAAACCAAGCAGAGTTAGCCAGCTTATAGTGCTTGGATGGGCGACCTCCATGGGTGTTGTAAACCAATGGTAGGGTATCCCTGTTGATAGTGCACTTAACTCCGTCCGAGCAGTCTAATCATGGGTTTATTCTTCTTGCAGTCAAATTTAATTTAAACTACTGTTCTGGTGCAGAGTAGGCCGGGGATGCTACATCTCGGAGCATTCCTTCGGACTGCTCGATGCATATCTCCATCTCGTGCGTGATGTGAACGATCCAACAGTCTCCTTCAAAAAAGTACGTCACTAACAGATTTTGAAACATTGTATTATGCAGCTACCTTTGCATGGCAAAAGTGGTATTGTACACCGCTCCTTTCCTATTCAATCTACAAGCGCTGCATGACGGTATTGTACACCCGGCGATGACGCGTGCTGAAAGGGAGTACCTACTCGGTTTTCACTCCGGTTTCTTTCTTGTTTGTCCGGGCGATATCTCAGCCATCCTTTGAGCTAGGAAGCCGAAATTTTGGCACAATAGTGAGCACGTGCTTTGGCAAAAGCAGTATTTTTGGTTTTTTGATTAATCAATGAATTGATTAATGACTTAATCATTATCGATTAATTAAGTACATATTTATTTCCTTTCTCACCTGGGCAAAATATATCAGGCACCTTTTGAGCTAGGAATGTGATATTTGGACACGACAATGACCAAGTAATTTGACTGTAAAGGGTATTTTTGATTGCTTAATCAATTAATCGATTACTTATTTAATTACTTGATTAATAACTGAATTAATATTTTTAAAGTTACAGATTCAGATTAAACGGTGGTGGTTTAGGTATTATATTAGCCAGTTGATTAATAATTTAATTATTTTACGATTATTATTTATTTATTTGTGGCATTACCGTAAAACTTCAACTATAACGCGCCCCTGTGCATAACGCGCACCCCCAACTTGGACTTTTGTCGCTGTGTAAAAATCTATAGATCTATATATAATACGCACCCCCATTTCAGCACTCAAATGAAAAAAATAGACGTAAAACATGTTATTACATCTGTCAAAAACGGCAAGTCCATCTCAACCACAACTGTCTGCCACAATTTCGTAATAGTTTGTTGGCGGCGCTAATGGCACTAATGAAACAATATCACGGCAGGTCAAGGAACTAAATTTGTGACAGTCGTAAATCATATCAATCACGATGTTCAGTTGTGATGAAGCAAAGTTTAAACATAGCAGCACATATTAAATAAACGGCGGAGGTCGGATAGCAAAATCCAACGAAGCAACGCGTAGCAAATTGTCGGACGACAATCACGTGGTACTCAAGTTGCTGATAATAGGCTATATTTTATTATAAAACCCAAGTGTTTTTCAACAGCTTCATTCAGTTGTTCATAAGATTTACCAACGACTTATATTTCCACTAGTTTTCTTCCCGTAATTAACCATGAGTTCTCGACAATGATCATACACCGCGGCGACCGAGGTGCCGGGCGGAAATTCGACGGAATATCTGAGGTGAATATCTGAGGCACCCACACAACATCAGACTATGGAGAAATTAACAATACGAAAACCGCCACCGCAGGGAAAACCGCCGGCTCCACCGGCCTGGCGGAGCCAGCCGCACTCCTCCAGCTCCACCACCTGGTGCTGGTTCCACGCCAAGTTCGGCCACGAGGCTCAACAGTGTCATCCGCCATGCTCCTTCAACAGGTCGGGAAACGCCCGGGCCGGCGCTCGATAGTGGTAATGAGCGCAGGCCATTCGAGCAGCCTGCTGTTCATAACGGACACCTTATCCGGGCGCCGTTACCTGTGCGACACGGGAGCGCAGGTGAGTGTCGTTCCTGCCGGTACGTCGGACAAGCACGCCGCGGCGGGGGCCCCGCGCTGCTTGCCGCGAACGGGACGCCCATCCGTACGGAAAACGCTGCCTCTCTCTGCGGTTCGGAGGGCAGGTTTTCCGATGGTCGTTCGTCACCGCCGACGTGCCCATGGCATTGCTTGGCGCGGACTTCCTGTGCGCCAATGGGCTCATGGTCGACGTAAAGCACAGACGTCTTGTCCAGGCCGAGACGTTCAGCTCGCTCGCTTGTGCGCTGCCCAGCTCGTCGAGCAGCTCACTGAGCGGCTCACCGAGCGGCTTGCCAAGCGGCTTGCCGAACGGTTCGGTTCCGGCCACGTTGATCTGTACGCTTCCGGCAGCGGACGAATTCACCCGCCTCCTCGCCGGCTTCCCGGCCCTCATGCGGCCCACCTTCTCGGCGGGGGCCGTCAAGCACGGGGTGGCCCATCGCATCCCCACCGTCGGGCCACCGGTCTACGCCCGGGCACGCCGCCTCGAGCCGACGAAGCTAGCGGTAGCAAAAGTGGAGTTCGCTACCCTGGAGCGACTCCGCATCGTTCGGCGCTCGGAGAGTGCTTGGGCGTCGCCGCTGCACATCGTGCCGAAGCCCGGCGGGGGATGGCGACCGTGCGGGGACTATCGCCGTCTCAATGACGCCACCACCCCCGACCGCTACACCGTCCCCCACATTCAGGACTTTTCCGCCCGTTTGGCGGGCATGTCCTTCTTCTCGAAGGTGGACCTCATACGCGGCTACCATCAGGTCCCCTTCAGGCCGGAGGACGTCCCGAAGACGGCGGTCATCACGCCGTTCGGACTCTTCGAATTCCTGCGGATGCCCTTCGGTCTGAAGAATGCGGCTCAGGCGTTCCAGCGGCTGATGGACAGCGTCCTGCGCGACTTAGATTTTGTATACGTCTACCTGGACGATATCCTCGTCGCCAGCGCGTCCCGCGAAGAGCACCTACACCACCTACGCATGCTCTTCGAACGCCTGGGCCAGCATGGCCTGATTGTGAATCCCGCAAAGTGCCGGTTCGGCGTCGCCGAAATCGATTTTCTGGGGCACCGCGTCACCAGGCACGGAGCCGTCCCCCTGCCGGCCAAGGTGGAGGCGGTGAAGGGGTTTCCGCGCCCCCGCACGATCAGGGGGCTGCAGGAGTTCGAGCAGCAGATGCAGAGCAGATGGACGCGGCGTTCACGGGCGCGAAGCTCGCTTTGGCTAACGCCACCATGCTCGCGCACCCGGCGCCCGATGCACCGATCGCCCTCACCACCGACGCCTCGGACTACGCGGTGGGCGCGGTGCACGAGCAATGGGTGCGTGGAGCTTGGCAACCGCTGGCGTTCTTTAGCCGGCAGCTTCGCCCGCCCGAACGCCGTTACAGTACCTTCGACCGCGAGTTGCTCGGGCTTCACTTGGCGGTCAGGCACTTCCGCCATCTGCTCGAGGGCCGTGCGTTCACGGCCTTCGTCGACCACAAGCCGCTGATCTTCGCGATGGGCAAGGTCACCGAGCCGTGGTCGGCACGGCAGCAGCGTCACCTCTCGGCCGTGTCCGAATACACGACGGACATCCGGCACGTCGCGGGGAAGGACAACCCGGTGGCCGATTGCCTTTCCCGGGCCGTCGCCCACGCAGTCCACCTCGGCATCGACTATGCCCGGATGGCAGCGGACCAGGCCGCTGACCCCGACGTCCAGGCCTTGCGGACCGCCGTCACGGGCCTCCGCGTCACCGAGGTGCCGTTCGACGGCGCGGGCGCGGCCCTCTTGTGCGACGTCTCCCTCGGGCGGCCTCGCCCCATCGTGCCCGCGGGCTGGCAGCGCCAGGTGTTTGACGCCACCCACGGCCTGTCCCACCCGGGCGCGAGGGCCTCCCAAAGGTTGATCGCCGACAAATTCGTCTCGCATGGCCTCCGGAAGGCCGTCCGCGGCTGGGCCAGGACGTGCCTCGCGTGCCAGCGCGCCAAGGTGCACCGGCACACCCAGGCCCCGTTGGCCCCGTTGGCCCCGTTTACGGTGCCGGAACGCCGGTTTGACCACGTCCACGTGGACGTGGACCTGGTGGGACCTCTGCCCCCCTCGCGGGGTTTCACCCACGTCCTCACCATGGTGGACCGCACCACCCGGTGGCCGGAGGCCGTGCCCTTGGCGTCGACGACGGCGGCGGACGTCGCGCAGGCTTTCATCGCCACCTGGGTCGCCCGGTTCGGCGCCCCCTCAGACATCTCGTCCGACCGCGGCCCCCAGTTCACCTCGGAGCTCTGGGGGGCGGTCGCGCAGGGGCTCGGGGTCCGGCTGCACCGAACCACGGCCTACCACCCCCAGGCTAACGGCCTGTGTGAGCAATTTCACCGCTCATTGAAGACCGCGCTCCGGGCCACCCTCTGCGACGGCGGCTGGGTCGACAGGCTCCCCTGGGTCCTGCTGGGCCTCCGGACGGCGCCCAAGGAGGACCTGCACGCATCCGCGGCGGAGTTGGTCTTCGGGCAACCGCTGCGGGTGCCGGGCGAGTTCCTCCCCGACTCCACGGCACCATGGTCCGCGGCACAGCAGCGCTCCGCTCTGCAGGAGACCGCCCAGAGGTTCGCCCCGGTGCCAATGGCACGCCACAGGCACCCACCGACGCACGTCGCCCCGGAGCTTCGCACGGCGGAGTACGTCTTCGTCCGCCACGATGCCCACCGGACACCACTGCGGCCCCCGTACGACGGGCCTTTCCACGTGCTGGAGACCGGGGTGAAGCACTTCACCCTGGACATCGGCGGTACTCCTGACCGCGTTTCTGTGGACCGCCTCAAGCCGGCCCACCTCGACGTGGACCATCCACCGCCAGTGGCCTGACCCCCGCGTCGGGGCCGCCCCCCTGCGGGCGGACCCCCTGCACCACCCAGCCCCGCCGCCCCCCGGTCCTGCACCCATCCCAGGGGCAGCCGGAGACATCCCAGATGGCATCCCTGCATCCCAGACGCCGCCAGTCGCCAGGGGGCGCTTCGGCCGAGTCATCCGTTTGCCCCGCAAAGTGACCCTTCAGGTGCGCGGGGATTCTGGGGGGGCGCGTGTGGCGGACACGAAAGCACTGACGTGGTGACATCACCCCGCACACCAAGTGGGGGTGGGCCACGCCCGGAAGAGAGGCGTGGCCTCACGATATACACGGGGCGCGCAGCCCTGAGCAGCTCAGTGTTACAGTGAGCTCTTGAATAAAGACTCTTACAAATTACCGCGTTGTCCGCTTCCTCCTTGCTTACAAACAGCGCGCGTAACACCGCGCTTTACTATAATGTTAAGATCGGTATTTCCGCTAGTAAATGTACATTTTATCGCCTCGTAAGTTTATGATCGTGAAAATGGCAGTGCAGGTTGGTGCTTCCCACCGAAGTTATTGTTAGTTGCTGTTTCAGAATTACTGCCCAAGCTTGATGCATTTGATATAAATAGCTGAAACAAAATCGCACCTCGATATGGTGCAAATTAATTCCATTGAAAATGTTGCACATCCCACCAAGTAATATTCACTTGATCACAGAACATCTTCATAGCGTTTTATTTTTAAAACCGGGAGCAGTTCTGCAATTTTAAACCAATGCATTTAGTTTGTTCTTCATGCAAATGCTTTCAATGAAATATGTCAATGAAAAATGCAAAAAATATGTCCAAATGAAAATGGATTCATCCAGACGTGACCGCTGTGAAGAGTCCACAGATTTCCGGAGTGAAGACATCGAGTGGATTTAGCCGACAATTACAAATAGATAAGCACGGTGCTGATTGAGAAATGGACCTTTTAATATTTGCTGAAGTAAAAGTGTGCATTGTGATGACATAAAGCGCATTTCCATTTTCAGAGAGCACGGTCACATCCATCTCCACCCTGTCGTGCTGCGGGTTGTTACTTAATTTGGCTTGCGGGTGGTGTACCTTGAGTGTACGACTGTACGTCCATTTGTGCCATGCTGAGAATGCCGAAACATTTCCAAAACGAAAGTTGCTCTTTTTACCACTGCTGATGAAAGGTCGACGACTTTTGTCAAATGATTATTCTCATGTGGTTGGAATATTTGATGGATACAAAGCTCATTTTGTAGACGTGGAAAATTATATCAGCGATGGTCCAGACATCGATGGCTTAATCAGAGATATATTTTTATTGTAGTTCTGATTCGTTATTCCAAAATCAGTTTTTTATTTGTTGATTAATACTACTTACAGATAGAGTACCTGCTCTACGGGTGATCTTCTTCCAAGTGTGCAACACGTTCTTCTGACATGTCCCTTTATCTGGGCAGTGTATAGGCAACAGACCGCTGCCTCAATCTCTCTAACAACAACAACAACAGGCATGTTAAGGCCATTTTCCCTGCAAGAGCAGGGGTTAGCCTTGCGGTCCCCATGACAATGTTCTCCATTTTGCCCTATTTTCTGCATCTCCCCTTGTTAACCCCCTTGCCCGGATTTCTTCTTCGACCATATTCAGCCAAGTCTTTCTCGGTCTTCCCCGTCCTCTACTTCCTTCTACATTCATTTCCATCACTCTTCTCAACCAGTCACTTTCATCCTTCCTCAACACATGACCAAACCATCTCAACCTGTTTCTCTTCACAGCATCCATCACAGGCTCTATTCCCATCATCTTTCGCAATTCATCATTTGTCTTCCTCTCTCTCAACGATACTCCACACATCCACCGAACCATTCGCATTTCCACCCTTTCCAGCCTTCGTTGCTGCTCTACGTTCATTACCCATGTCTCGCTCCCATAAATCATAACACTTCTCACACATGCAGCATACACCTTTCCCTTCAGCTTCAACGACACTCCCCTCCTCGTCAGCACGCCACTCAGTTCCCGAAACTTCTTCCATGCACATCTCACTCGAGCAACCGTTGCCGAGTCTGATCCACCTTCTCCATTCAGCATGTCTCCTAGGTAACAAAATGTTTTCACACCTTCCAGCTTCACGCCATCTCCACGATCCAACTCAACATTTCCTCCATCTGCAGCTCCCTCTGTGCACACCTTACACTTGAATGTAGCTGCCACACTGGTTAATGACCCTCTCAAGCCACTACATTTTTGATGAACCCACTCAGCGCACATTGTACATTGAATGGAATTCACTCCGACACCCTTCCTGCACATAGCACACGGCCACTTCCCAGTTCTTTCCACCTCACCACATGCTTTACCACTTGCCATCACCTTCGTTTTTCCGATATTCACCTTCAGACCTTTTGTCTCCATACATTCCTTCCACTTGTTCATCATCTCCTTCAGTCCATCCATACTTTCTGCAATCAACACCAGATCATCTGCATACAACTCCCACGGTAAACCCTCCTTTACGTTCTGAGCCAGCACCACCATCACAGCTACAAATAGTAGTGGACTTAGTACCGACCCCTGATTCACTCCCACCTTCACCTCAAACTCACCACTGTTCCCGTCCTTCGTCCTTACAGCTGTGCGCGCTCTTTTGTACATTGCCATCACTACTCTGATCAACCATTCCTCCACTCCTAACTTCCTCAATGCCCATGTCTCTACTTCACGTGGAACCCTATCGAATGCTTTCTCCAGATCAACAAACCCAAGAAACAACTTCTTCCTCTTCTCCATATACTTCTCCTGCAACTGCCTCACAATAAAAAGCACGTCTGTTGTTCCTCTTCCTGGCATAAATCCAAACTGCATTTCGTCGATCTTCACTTTCTTCCTTATCCTCCTCTCCAACACCCTTTCCAATACCTTCATTCCATGCTCCAATAACTTTATCGCTCGATACGAGCCACAGTCCAGAGGGTCACCTTTCCCCTTGTATTGAGGGACGAGGGTACTCAGTTCCCAATCCACTGGAATGCGGCCTTCTTTCACCACCAGATTACAGATCTCTGTCATTCTCTTCACACCCCAATTTCCCGCTGCCTTCAACATATCTCTCCAGATCTCTCCAGAAAAACAAAAATCCCAGGTTACATACATTAAAGGGGAACCCAAATGCAAATATAAATTCTGAAATCGATTGAAAATCATTAATCACGGTCTAATTTGAAGTGAAGATATATATATATATTTTGAAATGTCAAAGTGTCGGAAAAAGCCTTAAGAGTGCCGATTTTCAATTTTGCCAGTGATGTCACACAATTAACTCACCTTGATCCAAATGGCGGTTTTACATAGAGAAACGTGCATGTCGGGCTCGGATTCTTGTACTGATACCACCATCATTAGCAACTCTGAAACTGATCAGTGGGATTGTGAAGAAACTATTTGAGACAAAATTAGTGATGGAAACACTTTCAGGGGAATTATGGAGCCTTCTCCTTTCGAGCCTTGTGCAAGCGATTCAGACAAAGATGTTTTTAGTGAAGATGGCGGTGTTATGTTTGTAGTGAAGATGAAAACTCCGGTCGTATGTTCACTTCAGATTGGTGGGTTTTGTTTTTCCGTTCAATTGACGGTTTATCAGGGATTTTTTATTAATTGATACATCAGTTAAATTACTCCAGAATAAATACGGTACAATACAGCACAACACAGCACGGACACCCTCCCAGACACACACGGACACCACCCAGACACACTCAGACACTGCCCGAGTGTCCATGCCGTGTGTGTTGTGCTGTTGCCGTGTGTTTTGCTGTTACCGTGCAGTGTTACGTTCCTACCGTGCCATGTTGTGTTGTGCCCTGTGTGCCGTGCTGTGTTTGTCGTGCACTGTGCGTCGTGCTGTGTTTGTCTTGCCATGTTTGTCGTGCCGTGTTTGTCGTGCAGTGTACGTCGTGCTGTGTACATCGTGCTGTGTACGTCGTGCTGTGTGTCATGCTGTGTGCGTCGTGCTGTGTGCGTCGTGCTGTGTGCGTCGTGCTGTGTGCGTCGTGCTGTGTGCGTCGTGCTGTGTGGGTCCTGCTGTGTGGGTCGTGCTGTGTGGATCATGCTGTGTGGGTCGTGCTGTGTGGATCATGCTGTGTGGGTCATGCTGTGTGGGTCGTGCTGTGTGGGTCGTGCTGTCTGCGACGTGCCATGTGTGGCGTGCCATGTTTATGTCCCGTCCCAGTGGAGGGGATTGTGAGCGGATGGTGGAGAGCAGGTGTGGGGTGGTTGTGAGTATTGTTAGCTAGGGTGACGGTTGATGGACGGTGGTGGAGATGGGGAGTGATGCTGGATGGTATTACAGTTTCGAGTGACGGCTGTTTATTTCCGCTTAATAGTGAGGGTGGCATCTTCTCTCTCTCAATCGTGGTCGTTAACCACAATATCTAGCCATCTCTGTTGTTTCATAACAATGCGCTGTAAAATGTTCCAAGAACAAAAGCGAAAATTTTGTAGGCCTGATACACACTCAGGTATTTTGGACAAACCTCGTCCAATTTCTAGAAACCCTTGGGTCTTTGGGCCATTGGTGTAGCATGAAATAGTCTCGGTTTATATGACTACAACCACCAAGGACGCATCAACCCGGCATATTTGTAGAAATTCAAAAATTAATCACAAATTGGGTTAAATTGTACCGCGATACAACCCGCAAACAATACAGAAATGGCAGTTGACCTCATGGTGTGACATCATGGCTAATCATGAAGAAGATTTCAACTTTTAATTGCAAAAAATATCGACTTTATAAATCTCAAATCGAAAAAGAAATATCTATTTTGTAGGGTATCAAGGGATAGATCAGCGTTGAGGTGGTCTGAGCCTTTGGGTCCCTTGAAGTAAAAACATGCGTTGTTTTTGGCCTTTTTGCGAAAACAAAAACAGGGGTTGGCCTTTTTCAGGCACCATGGTCCCTGTTTGAAGCAATGTTTTATGGCCGGATGCTCTTCCTGCCGCCAACCCTGTTGGTCGCCTCTTGCGACACACAGGGAATTACCAGTGAACTGGTACTCAATTTGCCGACCTCGGAAGGATGACAGGCTGAGTCAACCCCCCTGACGTTAATTCAGCGATCGACCGGGATTCGAAACCCAGGATCCTAGGATCCCAAGCCGGCACCCTAACCGCAAAGCCAACACCAGGCTCACACCAACAGCAACACCAGGCAACAACCAACAAAGCAACATCTTGGTTATATAGCTTCGATAATTACCCCCACCACCAAAGGTGGACGACGGTTATGTTTTCACCCGTTTGTTTGTCTGTTTTTCTGTGAGCAGGATATCTCAAAAAATTATGGACGGATTCTGACGGATTTTGGTGGACAGTTTAGGTGTGTGATAAGGACGAATTGGTTTGAATTTAGTGAAGACTGGATCCAGATACGAGAGTTTTTTAAAGTGATTATTCACCATTGAGAGATGGGGCTAAAATGATACAATAGCAAGATATTTCCAAAAAATGTGGTCAGATTAATGCAAAACGTGATGGATGAGTTGGGTAGGTAACAATAACAAGATGATTAGATTTTGATCAAGGTCTAAATGCAGATTTGATCTATCAGTGGAATACACAATATACCCTGCTCAGCCTGGTGGAGGTATGCACTCTACTGAGTGCTATTTGAGATCCAATTGCACCCCCCAAATGAAAAAAATATCAAGATGAGCAGAAAAATTTCAAAACTTGATGGAAGCAAACTAAACTTGCAAGGACACAACTTCAGGGAGCCTCATTAATCCCTAAAAGTTTCAGCTTCATAAGCCACATCCTCTCAGATGAGTAGATGACACATGTATGCATACATACATACATACATACATACATACATAGTGCCGATAGAAAGTCTGCACCCCCTTTCAAAATTTTCACCGGTTGTTGCCTTATAGCTAGGAATTAAAATAATGAAATCCGACTTTTTGTGCACCGCTCCTTTCCTATTCCATCTCCAGGTGCTGCATGACGTCGTCACTGGGCAAAGGGGGCACGGCGATGATGCACGCTGAAGGGGAGTACTCCGTTTTTGTTTTTGGAATTTTTTGTGGGCTAAGTCAAGGCTCGTGCAAGAGCTAACACATAGAACATATAATAAAGGGTGCGGGAGACAAGAGGGGGAAACAGAGGGAAGTACAACAACAGTAGGGAACAGGGACATCGGGAGATCTGTGGAAGGGAGAGGGCTGGGGCGGAGTACACGGGATAAACAAGATGGACACTACAACGACTTTCAGGAGAGAAAACAGAATTTGAAAAAGGTGGATTTCGGGTATATTATTGGGGGTAGAAAAGATCAAGGTTTTGGATGGGGGATGGTTAGAGATGGTGGAGAACTGCTGTTTTAAAGACCTGGAGGGGAGAGTGGGATTGAAGAGAGTGAGGGAGTTTGTTCCAGAGGTGGGGAAAAAGAGGAATGAAAGAGTGAAGGTGAGCAGAGAGTCTTGATTTTGGCAGTTTCACCTGAAGAGGGTTGTTGACAGATCTTGTACATTCTGCAGTAATATTTGGGGGGGGGGGGGGGCAAAGACAGAGCAGGGGGAGCAAGGCCGGAGAGGAGTCAGTATAAGACAGCAAGACCAGCAACCTGCTTGTGGTGAGAGAGTGAAAGACCTTAAGAATCAGCTTCATTGCGTGAGATACCAATGATTCTAAAAGCTTTAGTTTCTACAGTGTGAAACCGAGCTATGTGTGAGGCAGGAGCATCAGCCCAGAGGGGAGAGCAGTATTCCTTCAAGCTGCGGATGGAAACTTTGTATGTGGTGAGAAGCTCAGAAGGGCCGAGAAAGGACTTCGCATGATGGAGGATTCCCAGTCGGCAACTGGCTTCGGAGGCCAGCTTGGAAATGTGGTTTTCGCAGGAAAGATCATGGCAGGTAGTGAGACCCAAAAGCGTGAGTGACAGAACTTCTTTGAGAGGATTGTTGAGAAAGTAGATGGGAGGGTTTTCCAGACGGTCTTTATGGAGAGACAAAGTGAGAGTGTGAGATTTGTCAGTATTGAAAGACATGTTCCACTTGTTTTACCAGTTTGTGATTTTTTTTCAGGTCTGCAGAGAGTGAAGAGGTTGCTGCCTGCTGATCTGAGGGATGAGAGGTGAGGCAGCAGAGGGTGGAGTCATCAGCAAAAAGATAGTGAGGATTTTCCAGAGAGTCGGAGAGATCATGAATGAAGACCAGAAAAAGCACAAGGCCCAGAACACTGCCTTAAGGAACTCCAGCCTGGACAGGAAGAGGAGATGAGGGAATTCCATTTAGAGCCACACGTGGACTCTGACAGGAGAGGAAGTCAGTGAGCCATGCGTGGAGATGTCCATGGATACCATAAGAGGAGAGTTTGGTGAGCAGAGCGGGCTGCCAGACAGTATCGAAGGCACAAGATATGTCAAGGGAGACAGCTCTGTTTTCCTGTGTGGCATTGAGGACTTCCATCCATTGTTGAGACAGCAGAAGCAACATGTCCAGAGTAGAGTGACCTGGTCTGAATCCAAATTGATGATCAGAGATCAAGCCATTTGAGAAGAGGAAGGATTTAATATCAGAAGTGTTACATATTTATGTGAATGTATGTGAATTACCATTCAGGTCTTTGCTTATCCATGTGTAGTAGATTAAGGGTTGTTGTGGTTGGAGGGTCAGGAGCCCTTCTGAAACGTGTCCGGAAACGGAAGTGACCGGAAACGGAAGAGGAAAAGACACGAGGAAGAAAAGCGACGAGTATTCTTTTTCCTCGCCCCGCTCCGACGAAAGGTGGGATCGACCGTGCGCCGCGTGGAAAAGCGGCGTTCCGAAGCCCGTCTGGCGAGAGGAGTTACCGGGACGTGTACCTACCCGGTGGAGACGTCAAGTTGACGTGGGGCCGTGCATCGACCCCGCGTCTGGCACCGTTCGCGGCACCGTCTAAAAAGACGCGTATGGGTCGCACGTTGGGGCCTAACACGCGTTGCCAGCGGCGTGGGGCTTTTGGGCTTGCTTTACCGTACCCGCTTCGCGTGGCCATGAGGGGCTGCAGCCGGGGTGCCTGATACGATACCTGCCCGGTGGAAACACGTCCACCCGGGGTTCGTTCAACCGCCCGAGTGCGGCGACGCCGACCATCATCTTGGTCAGGAGGGGCCCAGAGACATTGTGAGGGGCAGAGGCCAAAAGGGGGTCGTGAGTACCAAAAAGGGGACACACATATATAAGATGGCCATCTTAAACCTCTAGGGGATTGATTGATTGTTGAGTGTGAATTGTTGATGGTTGTTTGTTGTTGATTGCTCGGGGAAAATATCTGTGATTGTATCCTTGAAATTGTATGATATCCTTATCCTGGAAATATATCATTGAACATCAGTTTCTCTTGGGTGGAATTCATAGGGATTGCGTTGCGAAAGCGCATATATAATACTACTTTCTGGCGAAGGTCCTCTCACGGTCCGGGGGTCACCGAGACCCGGTAGTCACCGAGGGGACCACGTAACAGAATTGGGGGCTCGTCCAAATTACGATTTGCGGATTCGCAATTGGGTCTACGTCCGGGATCTAAAAGTGTATTTGTATAAAATAATAAAATAATATTTTTATTAATTAAAATTTATTAATTAAGTATTAATTGGTAAATTTTTGGGGAAATTGGGGTAAAGTCTTGGGGGAAGGTTAACAGGTGTTAACGATAGTCACCATGGCGTTTGTGGCACAGAACTTTGCGGTAACACCGAGTGGGGCACAGTTCCGAGCGTTACTAAAGTCGGACCTCTTGAAATTGGCCAAACATTTTAACTTGGAGGTCCGAACTAATTTGAGGAAGGCAGAGTTGCAGGCCACGGTGATACAATCTATGGTGGGATTAGGAACATGGGACGAGTTAGCCTGGGAGTGGCTACCCGAAGAACCAGAAGATGTTGAGCTCCGGAAACTGGAGTTGCAATTACGGAGCCAGGAACGGATTAAAGAAGAAGAAAGGAAAGCAGAAAAGGAAAGAGCAGAAGAAGAAAGGAAAGCAGAAAAGGAAAGAGCAGAAGAAGAAAGGAAAGCAGAAAAGGAAAGAGCAGAAGAAGAAAGGAAAGCAGAAAAGGAAAGAGCAGAAGAAGAAAGGAAAGCAGAAGAGAGGAGAGAAGAGAAACAAGCAGAGGAAAGGAGAGTGGAACGAGAACTCCAGGAAAGGTTAGAAGGGAGAAAAGCAGAGGAGAGGAGAGCTGCAAGGGACCTCGAAGCAGAGGAGAGAAAAGCGGAAAGGGAATTAAAGGAACGTGACATGGAGCTTCAGCAAGAAATCAAATTCAAGGAGCTGGAGTTAATGAGAGAACGGGGAGAGGCACCACCCTTGCTGACGGGGTCGACACCTAACCAGAAAACCTGGGATGTGGACAGACATGTGAGGCTGGTTCCACCGTTCAGTGAAAAGGAAGTCGCGAAATTTTTTCCACACTTTGAGAAAGTGGCTCGACAATTAAACTGGCCGGAGGAGGCCTGGACCATACTAGTGCAAAGTGTGCTGGTGGGGAAAGCTCAAGAAATTTATTCGGCGCTACCAATGGACCAATGTGCAGATTATGAGGTACTGAAGAAGCACATCCTCAAAGCCTATGAGTTGGTTCCGGAAGCTTACAGGCAAAAATTCAGGAATGCCAGGAAGAGGGAGAGTGAGACCCATGTGGAGTTTGCCAGAGTGAAAGAAAACATGTTTGATCGGTGGTGTGAGTCAAAAGGAGTCGGGAAAGACTTCGAAACATTGCGTGACTTGATCCTGGTGGAGGAATTCCAGCAGTGTGTCCACGAGGACATCAAAGTGTACCTGCAGGAAAAGAAAGTACCAAAGTTGTGGGACGCAGCCACCATGGCAGATGATTATGCCTTAACCCACCGAATAGGGGTCCACGAACCTAACTCCTCACCTAGATCTCCGCAGGGGAGGTGGGGAACAGCAGGTGCGGAGAACGACCATACATGGCGGCGGCCTCGAGAGGATTATGGGGACAACGCGGATACCCCACCTGTTCGAAATCAGAGGGATGCGGGCCCAAGACAAACTTATAGTTCGGGGGGCCCGAGGCAGACCACGAGTTTTTCCTCCGGGCCTACTTGCGCTTTTTGCAAGAAACCTGGACACTTGATGTCCAGTTGTTACCGCATAAAAAGGGAAGACCCAGAGCGGAGTCCGACTATTACGACTCCAAATGCAATGGCCATTGTGAGAAATCGCCATCAAAAGGGTTACCAACCATTTATTTCAGAGGGGTTTGTGTCACGGGATGGAGCCTCGACTAACCGGAGACCGGTTAGGATATTGAGGGACACAGGGGCACATCAATCTTTAATGCTTGAAGGCATTTTGCCATGGTCCGAGGAGACGGCAACGGGGGATAGTGTTCGTTTACAGGGGATCGGGGGCGGTGTTAGTGCTCCACTTCATGTCATCCATTTGGAGTCCGATTTGGTGTCAGGACCGGTCACCGTCGGTTTACAAGCCACGCTTCCTATAGAGGGTGTATCTGTGGTTATCGGGAATGATTTGGCCGGGGGTCAAGTTTATGGTAACCTGAGGGTTGGTAAAGAGCCCAGCAGGGAAAATAACACCACACCAGCTCGGGATGGCGACAAAAGTGCCAAGTTATTTGTAGGGGGACTGAACTTCAAAACAGAGGAAGAAGTCCTGACCTCTGTCTTCAACAGATATGGGCCGCTGGTGGAAGTGCGGTTGGTAAGAGACAGGGAAACGCAACAGTCAAGAGGGTTCGGCTTTGTCACGTTTGCCACTACAAAAGACGCCAGAGAGGCAGAGAAAAATTGGAATGGCAAGGGTTTGGAGGGTCGGACCATAACAGTAGGGAAGGCATTTCGTAGGCGTCGAGAGGTCTACAGGAGAGGACAACTGGGCGGTAGTTTTGGGGGTGGCCGCAATCAATATTATTATGGAGGCTCCCTGAGTTACGGCCGCTCCCGAAGGAAGGATTGGCAAAGTAGTGGCCGAGAAGGAGACCGCTATTCATGGGACTACAGGGACAAGTGGTCCCCCCCTAATTATTAGGGAAGGTCTGAGAAGTTGAAGCACTGAATGCGGCGGAGCCGCCGAGCCAAGATTCCTACACGGATTAACCGTGAACGCCGTTCCTAAAGGCGTCCATGTAGTGAACCTTCATGCACGGACTAACCGTGAACTCCACGTTCCTCAAGGCGCCCATGTAGAGAACTTTCCTGCACGGACTAACCGTGAACTCCACGTTCCTAAAGGCATCCATGTAGTGAATACTCGGCTTGGCCTCCCGGAAAAAGTGCTATCGAGTGGCTTAACTTTGGATCGTTGATCAACCCCTTAACCTTCATTCACAAGAAACTGACGGTCAAAGTCAGAGGGTCATGAGATGGAGTTTGATTTGGCAGGGACAATGTCGTTGCTGGTGCTTAGTCCAGAGTGAGTAATCTGGAGGGGTTGTGGTGAGATTTTGGTTGCTTTATTTTTAAGTGATAACTGTGCCCGGGGGGAACTGATAATGTGGGGGGGGTTGAGTTATCTGGTTTGTTTCTCCAAATTGGTCGGCAAAGAAAGTTTTCGCTGGGTTCAAACTTTCTTTCTTGAAGGGGGGGAGTGTTACATATTTATGTGAATGTATGTGAATTACCATTCAGGTCTTTGCTTATCCATGTGTAGTAGATTAAGGGTTGTTGTGGTTGGAGGGTCAGGAGCCCTTCTGAAACGTGTCCGGAAACGGAAGTGACCGGAAACGGAAGGGGAAAAGACACGAGGAAGAAAAGCGACGAGTATTCTTTTTCCTCGCCCCGCTCCGACGAAAGGTGGGATCGACCGTGCGCCGCGTGGAAAAGCGGCGTTCCGAAGCCCGTCTGGCGAGAGGAGTTACCGGGACGTGTACCTACCCGGTGGAGACGTCAAGTTGACGTGGGGCCGTGCATCGACCCCGCGTCTGGCACCGTTTGCGGCACCGTCTAAAAAGACGCGTACGGGTCGCACGTTGGGGCCTAACACGCGTTGCCAGCGGCGTGGGGCTTTTGGGCTTGCTTTACCGTACCCGCTTCGCGTGGCCACGAGGGGCTGCAGCCGGGGTGCCTGATACGATACCTGCCCGGTGGAAACACGTCCACCCGGGGTTCGTTCAACCGCCCGAGTGCGGCGACGCCGACCATTATCTTGGTCAGGAGGGGCCCAGAGACATTGTGAGGGGCAGAGGCCAAAAGGGGGTCGTGAGTACCAAAAAGGGGACACACATATATAAGATGGCCATCTTAAACCTCTAGGGGATTGATTGATTGTTGAGTGTGAATTGTTGATGGTTGTTTGTTGTTGATTGCTCGGGGAAAATATCCGTGATTGTATCCTTGAAATTGTATGATATCCTTATCCTGGAAATATATCATTGAACATCAGTTTCTCTTGGGTGGAATTCATAGGGATTGCGTTGCGAAAGCGCATATATAATACTACTTTCTGGCGAAGGTCCTCTCACGGTCCGGGGGTCACCGAGACCCGGTAGTCACCGAGGGGACCACGTAACAGAAGGATTGAATTCTTCTGTTGTTTCAGCTTGCTTACTTTTCTTTCATGGACAGTTCTCTGGTCTTCATGTTGGTTTATGCCTCCTGACTCCAAAAGATTTACAACTCTACAAAGACATTCACAGCTCTTTTATGTGTGAACAATCAATGCAACAAAAATAAAACACTTCAGAAAAAAGAAACACCTGTCAGTCACCTTCCAAAACACCTTCCAATACTTATGGTTTGTGTCAAATTGGGGGACTGAACATAAAAATTGCTATTGTTCTACAATGGTAAAACATATATGCACAGAAATACCAAGAAATAAAAGTTGAAATTCTGTACTGTGCCTCATATTCATCTTTTGATCTTAAATCCAAATTTCTTGAGGATATAGCAATAATAACAAATTTGACTTCACTGTTCCAATACTTACGGAGGGCACTGTATATATCTAAACAGTATATATACTTTGAGACCTGGGAGGACTCGTTCCATCTTCTGAAACCCACATATGGAGATAACCAACGACACACACCCCCTTAGCTGTCGTGGTGCCACAAATTCACATCCCATTACGGCCATTGCCACGCAAATTGTAATCAGCATGCGTTGCATGCCACGTAGACAGCAGGCCTGTGCTAACACGAACAGCCAAATGGTTTTTTAATAAAGGCAATTGGGAAAAATTATGCAAATGAGTACTCCAGTTTGGGTATGCATCGCCCAATGGGCAAAAAGGACGTGATGCACTGCATCTGGCCACAGACGACAGCATTAAGGGAAAGGGCAGCAGCAATGAGGAGGACTTGGCAGTGAGGAAGCTGGATTCAGCACTGTATATAAACCACGGCTGAGAGGCTTTACCATGGAGGTTTATCTCCATTTCTTTTAAAAAGGGGGAAAACAGTTTTTCATTGTCTGAAGATTTTCCTCACTGGCTGGCGCAAACAGTAAATAAATGAGATCAAAGCCAGCAATGTAAAAAAGTTTTTCCATCAAATTGCATATTGCAAGGTCTGCACTGGAAAAGGTTAAAGGGTCTTCGTGGTCTTCAGTTTACAGGGGGTCCTATGGTTCTTTAGGGTCTTGGGGTCTAAAGGGCCTCAGATGTTTAAAGGGGTCTTAGCGTTATAAAGAGTCCAAGGGGTCTTCGGGTTATAAAGGGGTTAAGAGCTAAAAAGGGTCTAAAGGGTACCATCATCATGACCATTGTTCTGTCAAACTGACCTGCAGTTGAGACCTGGTTAGCACAAAAGTTGTCATTTTCAACGTTAGCTGCTGTTTGTGTTCTGCAAGTGGCAGCAATTCCATTGGCACAGCGAGAGCAATTTGTGAGACGTTATTATGGAGTATGGCATAAAAATCGGCCGCAGTGTGGCACAATTAAATTATTGTTAAATGCAGCGTGTGTGTGTGTTTTAAACTTTTAAACTTTTAAATCATATTTTAAAAAAAATCCCTTCTCCGAAACCGCTTCACCGATCGATGTGAAACCTGTCATGGCTGGTAAAACTCTGATACTTGAAAACAGCTGAAGGGATTTAAATCAAACTTGTTTATTTTTAGGACAGTGAACGAGGGCATCTACATATGTACAGGCTGTATGTAAAGTAATAAAATAGTATGCCAGAATGGCACTTGGGAGAGCGCATACCTCCACCAGACTGATTAGTTTACATTTTGCATCCAACTGATCGGTCGGATCTGGATTTGGATCCGAACAAAAATGAAATCAGCTTGTTCTCGTCACCTAACCAACTTATCCACCAATATTTATCATAACTCGTAGACAACTTTTTGAGACATCATGCTATATATCGTTTTGGCCCCATCCTTCAATGGTGAAGCATCACTTGAAAAATTAATAGTCTCTGGATCCGGATCTACACCAAAATCTAATAATTTAGTTTGTGTCAAACACCCAACCTGTCCATCAAGTTTCATCCAAATCCATCCAGAACTTTTTGAGATATCCTGCACACATACAAACAAACATACAGACAGGGGTGAAAACATCGCCTCTGTCCACCGACGGTACAAAGATTAGTGGGTATGCTGCTGAGGTTTTCAAAATTTAAAATTCAGCGTGACATGTTTACACTGCATCCTTGTGCACAGTGTTCCACAAAACATGAACGTCGTGTGCTGATGGATGAACTCAGCATCATAATCATGAGTCACAGAGAGGAATGCAATTGTGAACTGGTAATGAATTTAACTTTGCCAAAAAGATTGATACTATTACAATATTGAACAATTATATTAACTTAATATCTCTGTACCAGTTCGCATACAGGGCTGAAAGAATGGCCTAGATCGAGGTATTTACACTCGCCTCTAAGCTGCCTAGCCTGGGTTCGAATCCCAACCCAGCTACAAACTGTCGCCCTGGCATTCAGGGCGATACATCAATGTGTGCGTCATCCCGCGGATAGACATTAAACTGCATGTCCTGTCTGCCGGCATTAGTTGGTGGACGTTAAAGATCCCACGGTGTCCTTCGCGAAGAGTATGTGAGCTATCACCAGCACACTGAACAAATTCCAAATTCTGCCCTAACCGACAGAGGGCACTGCATCAATGGCAAAGCTGCACCCATGAGGCCAGCAGTTACCAAACCCAGGGGGACCCAAACTTGAAAAAAAAAAACCCTCAAAATCCCGGTTGATGTGGGTGAGAGGGTGAGGGAGGTGGTAGAGTTCTTGAGAGAAAGCATTTTCTCCGACAATTTTTATCATAGGTACCATTACCAAGTAGGTACCTCCACGATTCTGGTCACAAGGAGAATGCGGTTTCAAGTTTTGGTTCGTGGCTAAAAACGTTTGGGAACCACTCGCTCAAGCCAATGATGCTACATACAAAAAAAGTTCACATGTGGTAACAAAAATGTTTCCTAACGATAACATGACATATTTTGGAGTCTGTATGTATACAGTGCATTCAGAAAGTATTCAGACCCCTTCACTTTCACATTTTGTCATGTTGCAGCCTCATGCTGAAATCGTTTAAATTCATTTTTCCCCTCATCAATCTACACTACTCACAATAAGTTAGGGATATTGGCAGGTTCTTCGGTGTGGTGGATTTTGTGTATTAATTATGTTGAAAAAAGTTGTTGGTCCTAATTCTATGGTTATTAATGAGTGTGAAAAAACACAGCATTCTTGATTTCAATACCATAACCCCAACCCTTATAAAAAAAATAAACTCACTCCCACAATATCCCTAACTTATTGTGAGTAGTGTACACTCAATACCCCATAATGACAAAGAGAAAACAGGATTTTAGAAAGTTTTGCAAATGTATTAAAAAGAAAAAACTTGAAATATCACATTGACATAAGTATTCATACCCTTTGCTATGACACTTGAAATTTAGCTCAGGTGCCTCCCATTTCTCTTGATCATCTTTGAGATGTTTCTACACCTTGATTGGAGTACACCAGTGGTAAATTTCAAGTGTCATAGCAAAGGGTCTGAATACTTATGTAAATGTGATATTTCAGTTTTTTCTTTTTAATAAATTTGCAAAACTTTCTAAAATCCTGTTTTCTCTTTGTCATTATGGGGTATTGAGTGCAGATTGATGACGGAAAAAATGAATTTAAACGATTTCAGCATAAGGCTGCAACATAACAAAATGTGAAAAAAGTGAAGGGGTCTGAATACTTTCTGAATGTACTGTATATGGATGCATGTTAGGCCGATAACTTTTTTCGACTACCCAGTCCTTCCCACTTACCCCTACTCCCCTCCCCTCCCCACTCCTCCTTCCACTCTCCGTCCCCTACATATTTAATATTTATACATATTGACGTTAATTAATTGAAGATCTGAGCAGTGAACAACTGACATTAAAATCAAAGTCTTGATTTCCCGGTCTGTTTCAGGTGCTTAAGCCATCGTAGTAGAAGTCCTCGTACACTCACGACAGTACAGAAGGACAATCATGTATTCTTTTTAAACAACCACCTAATACGCAACTGCATTAGCTGAAAATGACAAACTGCAGGGCCTGGTGAGATTCCATTTACTGTTCCTCTAGTCGAGGCTCAAATGAGACAACGTTTCTCAGTGGCTCCGTCATGAAACAATCAAGGCCTAAAGCATTCCATGACTTGTGCATGCTCAAACCTACTTAATTCAATTTGTGAGGTTGAGGTTTTGGAAAATTTGAATAACATCCTCCGTCCCACTCCAATAGCCGAAAGCGACAACTACAAAATCAGTGCAGCCCCCCTGTAAAATCGAAAACTCTGCTCGTCTGGCAGAAGAGGCCAAATGTTGTTTTGATTATCATGAAGGACAATCAGTCTGTTACATCTCAGCATCTGCAGTGATTATAAAGATTTTTCAATAAAGTTTTTATTATTATTTGTTAGAACAGCTCAGCTCTCTGTTTGAGACAAAGTTCAAAGTTCCAACTCATGTCTAAAAAGTTCTTATGGCAAAAGATCCTCTATATGTAGCATAGATTTTGCCGGCCTCATACATGAATATAAATTTTTCCAACTCCCCTTATCCTGTTACAAGCAGATGTTTACCAGTGCAAAGACGAAGACGAATGCCAGTGATAATCAAATAATTATACTTGAAAGGGCACGTACAAAAAACAAAGACGACTAAATAACAGTAGATTTAAATTAATGTTGATAATAAACTTCAACCCTATGTTCACCAACAGAACTTAAGTTCTTCCCATATTAATTGTTACAGGAAACAGCTACTTGCTTAAACGACCTGTTGGGACTCATCAGACCAAGAAGATTATTAGCATTACTACTACTAACTACTACTAACTACTAATAACTACTACTACTACTACTACTACTACTACTACTACTATTTCCTCTTCTTCAACAAATGCACCCTATCTTATATTCCTATCTTATTTTGGGGTTGGCTATATAATGTTTTGGCCTAAATCTTTCATGAACCGGCTGGGCATGCCTCGTGTTCAGTTGAAGGTGGCATGAATTGGGAATTTCGCCAGGATACCGGTGATAACTTTCCTGCTCGTCGAGGAGAACACCGTGGGATCTTTAACATGCACCAACGAATTAATGTTAACAGATGGGATACCGAGGTACCGTCCATCTGAGGGATGGTGTACTCTGTTATGCAATGCCTTGTCTAGATGGCAAAAATGCGACAGTTTATAGTCAAGTCGGGTATAAGACCCAGACTAGACAGCTCAGAGACGAGTGCGCTACCCCAACACCATCGTGTTGGTCAATCCACGCAGATTGTCCTTCCTTGGTGCGAAGTCCTTCCTTGGCACACCTGAGCTCCTCACCACATACAAGGCTTTCATCCGCAGCTCAATGGAATACTGTTCCCCCCTCTGGGCTGGTGCTCCTGCCTCACACCTTGCTCGGCTTCACGCTGTTGAGGCCAAAGCTTTCAGAATCATTGGAATCTCCTGCGATGTAGTCAACGCCGAGGGCCTTTCACTCACTCACCGCAGGCAGGTTGGTGGTCTTTCTGTCTTCTACCGACTCCTCTCCGGCCTTGCTCCCCCAGCTCTCTCTGTGCTCTGTCCCCCCAATATTCCTTCAGGTCGCACAAGATCTGCCTGCAACCCTCTTATGGTTAAACTGCCAAAGTCTAGGCTCTCTGCTCACCTTCACTCTTTCATTCCCCTTTTCTCCCGCCTCTGGAACAAACTCCCCCACTCCCTTCAATCCCACTCCTCCCTCCAGGTCTTTAAAACAGCTGTTCACCACCATCTCTTATCGTCCCCCATCGAAAACCTTGATCTTTTCTACCCCCGGTAATTCACCCCAGAGTCCTTGCAGTGTTCATATGTTTTAATCCTCTCCCACCTCCCCCCAAGTCCTCCCGATGTCCCTGCTCTCAAATGTTGTGTTTGTGTCCTTCCCCCTCTTACCCCTCTCTTTTGTGTCCTTCCCCCTCTCTCCCCATCTTGTCTGCCGCTCCCCTTGTTTTTTGTGTTTTGTGTGTCGGTTTGTCTTTTTGTGTGATTAATGTTAGCTCTTTCACGAGCCTCGATCTTGTATACAAAAAAAAAAAAAAAAAAAAAAAAAAAAAATTGTCAACACAAACTAGAAAGAGCAATCGGAGATTGCAGACCCTCGCCAGGACCTTTGTGTTTTATAGTACGTACTTTATAGACAGACTTACATTCCAATTGTATGTACTTTATAGATGTACTCACATTCTAATTGTATGTACTTTATAGATGTACTCACATTCTAATTGTATGTACTTTATAGATGTACTCACATTCTAATTGTATGTACTTTATAGATGTACTCACATTCTAATTGTATGTACTTTATAGATGTACTCACATTCTAATTGTATGTACTTTATAGATGTACTCACATTCTAATTGTATGTACTTTATAGATGTACTCACATTCTAATTGTATGTACTTTATAGATGTACTCACATTCTAATTGTATGTACTTTATAGATGTACTCACATTCTAATTGTAGGTACTTTATAGATGTACTCACATTCTAATTGTATGTACTTTATAGATGTACTCACATTCTAATTGTAGGTACTTTATAGACGTACTCACATTCTAATTGTACAACGTACATAGTTTACAGACACACGCATTCCAACTGTACATACCTTATAGATGTACTCAAATTATAATGATACAAACTTTATATGGATGGACACACGTTCCAATTGTACATAGATGTACTCCTATTCCAATTATACATAGTTTATCGGCATACTCACATTCTAGTTGTACATACTGGTGGTACTCGGTTGAAAAAAGATAACGCGTAATACTGGCTACCACTAAGTGGCGTTTGTGGCACATATGCGCAGACAGGCAGACAGGCAGACAAACAGATGGATACAAATGCAACGCCATCTCCTCTGGAGAGGGTAATAATTTGCAATCGACTGTAGCCACTGCATCCTCAGAATATGGACATCTCATTTTTTCCAAAATACTCAAGTTATTTTACTGGTCGAGTAGAATGTAGCGATGCAAACCAGAGGTCTCACCAATGACCCTGTGCCAACTTATCTCAAATGGTATGTATGGAAACATGGCCTTGCTATGACCCTGACCTTTCGACCTCAAAAACAATAAGCTTTGAGCTAATGACGTGTTCTACCAGATGGTTACGTTTTGTGAAGATTATGTTTTGAAGTTTAAGTTTAGTGAAGAATTGGGACCTGTATGTTAATGACAGACAGATAAACACACTCAGGAAATGGATATGCGAATGGTCGATTTTGCAAGTAACAAACGGTGGTTAAGAAGTAGAAATAAAAAAAACAAAGGTTAATTTGATACAGCATGCCATGATTTTGCCCATGGTCAGGTCAGATTCTCAATTTCAATAAACACATCTCCATGCTAATCAGCCGAAGGCACAGACACCACAAAAATCTCACCGTGGATCACAAAGGAACTTGGTGCTCTGTCCCTCCTCACGCCACAGTAGCCATTCACGGAACGATGGGTGACAGAACATGCGAGTGCCGTCACGTCTCCGCACGAGAAAAGCCGAGAGCATGTCCACGCGGGTGTGGAAGTCGTCCCAATAAATGGGGGGCGGTTGACCTTGAGGGAGGACCCAGCCAGCAGAGATGGTGCGAAACGACTGTTCATCGGTAAGTGGATGCAGTGAGGTGAGAGCGACGTTGAGCAAAGGAAGCACTCTCTCAAAGGCTGAGCTTGTAGGGAAACGCATGTTGCACTGCAGCAAGTATAGTTCGGCCAAGGAAACTGGTACCACCTAAGTCGAGACAAGAAAGTAATCAAAATATTGTGGATTAAAAGCAAAAACTATTGCTTTATAACATCGTGGTGAAGACATCCCTCAAGACAGTGTTAAACATGCCAAACCTAAGACCAAACATTAGCAAAAGTCGGTGTAGGCCCAATTATCAGGATAATGCAACAAGGTGTAGTAGTACAATGAGAACAATTGGTAGAATGTGGCTGCACATTACATTTTTCAATAATCTGCATACTTTCAAGAGGAGCACATTTGATGAACTTTATTAATGTCACATTATTAGTCCCCTACCCAGAGGGAGCTATAGGTTTGTTCTCTGTCTGTCTGTCTGTACATCCATTTGTCTGTCTGTCTGTCTCGCTGTTCATCCCATGTGTGGTTTTCTGCAATATTTTCCCTTACCTTTCAACATATTCAACTGAAACTTGGTACATGGTTTTATCATGATAAGTTACAGACAGAGTTCGAGATTTGGGGTGTTTCGAGTATTTTTCACGAAGTTATGCCCTTTTTGGAATTAGTAAACATCGCATGTATTATACATGGGTCAGTTTTCCAGAATTTTCCTCTTTACCCTTTAAACATATTGAACTGAAACTTGGTAGGGGACATTTATTGCAAAGCAATTCTTCCTTATGTTATACATAGGTCAGTTTTCAGTTGCCTTGACCCCACCACCTGACTCCACCCAACTGCTTTACACCAAATGGCAGAACAGCTGGCCTGACCCCACCCCAAGTTAAGAAGCACAGATCGGAAGGCCTCAGGTGTTAGGCCTGGGTGTCGGTCTATAGCACAGTGCAAATGGAATAATCCCACGTACATAACCTCGATATACACATAAGCCGTACGCGTTTTTGCTTCATGCATGTACATCGTGTTATTAGCCCATGATGAATTTAGTCAAAAACCGGAGCTTATGGATTGAGTCTGTCCGTCCGGCCGTGCATGGGTGCATCCCGGCCATTTCTCAGACATGCATTTACCGGTGTTGTTCAAATTTGGCACACAAATTAAGAATGATCTCATACATATGCAAGTCGTTTTCTTTCGAGATCAGATCCAAGATGGCCGCCTGGTGGCCATTTTTTTTTAATTAAACGTCTCCCCAACCATTTCTTCAACATGCATGGTCCGATTTTGTTCAAACTTGGCATAAGCACAGTACAGTACGTGATGGCGTACACATGCACGTCGTTTTATTTTGCAATCTGATCAAAGATGCCCGACTGGTAGACTGGCGGCAATTTTAGTTGCAAAAAAACCCGGTATTGAACACGTCCTCAACCATTTCTCGGACATGCATTTACCGATGTTGTTCAAGCTCAGCACACAGATCACTTTTTTCCGAGATCAGATCAAAGTTGGCCAACTGGCGGCCATTTTTAACTCAAACCTATCCCCAACCATTTCTCGACATGCATGGACCGATTGTGTTCAAACTTGGCACAAAGGCAATACATGAGGGTGTGGCGGACACAAAAGCCCACTGGCGTGGTGACATCATTCCGCGCACCAAGTGGGCGGTGGCCACGCCCGAGGGGTAGGCGTGGCCTCATGATATACACCGGGCGCGCAGCCCGGAGCGCGCCAGTGTTACAGTGAGCTCCTGAAATAAAGACGCTTATAAGTTACCGCTTGTCCGCTTCCTCCTTACTCGCAAGCAGCGCGCGTAACGCCGCGCTTTAAGGGTATACATATGCAGAAGATTTTGTTTTGTAATCTGACCAAAGATGGCCGACTGACGGCCTTTAATTCCATACAGCAAAATTACTAAAACCACAGGGGCTATGACATTTTCCATCTTTTTGTTCTTCTTTTTATTATTTTCGGCACCAAATGTGACATTATATAACAACCAAATAAAGGGATGCGGTTACTGGTGCGAAATTTTCAACACTTTTTCCCCTTACCCTTTAACATATTGTTATGAATTTTGGTGTAGTGACATACAGACTTGGCATTTAATACGGAATATTTTTTTTTCTTGACGGGTTTACTTTCTTAACTCAGTATATCAATCGGGTGAGTTTCTTTTACACTTTGGTGATTTATTTGTTAAAAGAACCATGTCACTGATTGTCTGTCGCAGCAAGAAGTCAACAACAGGATTATATCACAGGTGGCGTGGCAAAATGTACGGACAGGTGCATTTGATGATTGGCTTCACAGTCGGGTATACAAGGGTTGTTGCGTTCTGTATTAGTGGAAAACAACTGCTGCACGTCTCCAAAAGTTATTGCCGCTTCCTCGAGATAGTCCGTCAACTCGACAATGCTGTTTGTCATGGAGTGGTGGCTTTACGAAATTACGGCATGAAACAGCGTGCTATTGCTCAGCAGTATGGCATCACTCAAGGTCAGGTGTCAAAGATCCTGAAACGAAATGCTCAGAGGGGTGTCCCTACTCCAATACCGAGGCCAGGACGTCCCCGCAGAACCACAAGGAGGGATGATCGCCAGCTGCACCGGTTAGTCCGCAGTGGCCGTACCAAGTCAGCTAATCGGCTTAGGGCTGAGTGGCAGCAACTGACAAATGTGCCTGTATCCAGAAGGCTAGTCAACCAACGACTGCTTCAAGCAGGCTATCGTGCCAGGCGTCCCCTGAGAAACCCACGCCTGACCAGACAACACCGCCAGCGCCGATTGCAGTGGGCCAGAGAGCACCGTCAATGGCAGCCAGGACACTGGAATCACGTGATCTTCAGTGACGAGTCTAGATTTCTGGTCTATCGTCAAGATGGCCGCGTCCGAGTGCGCAGACAAGTGCATGAAGCCTACAACAAAGATTGTATAGTGCCAAGAGTCCAAGCTGGAGGTGGTGGGGTGACCGTTTGGGCTACTTTTCATGCAGGGGGAAAAAACTGACCTGGTTGTTCTGAATGGAAACCTGAACCAGTTCAAGTACAGGGCCATTCTGGAAGAAACATTGCTTCCATTTGCTCGTGCAGCCTTTCGAGGAAACTTTGTCTTCCAAGATGACAATTCACGGCCTCATCGTGCTCGCATGATCTAACACTTTCTTGCTGACCATGGTGTAGAGCATATGGAGTGGCCTGCCATGTCCCCGGATATGAATCCGATAGAGAACTTGTGGGCAGAATTAACGCGTCAAATCGACCACTTGGACCAGCAGCCGACCTCTGTGTGTGAATTGCAGCAGGCTATTGTCACTGCATGGCAAGCGATTCCTGTCCAAACCTTGGCAAATCTAGTGAACAGCATGCCTCAATGTGTACGTGCTCTCCTGAATGCTCGTGGGGGTTACACGAAGTACTGAACTGTAATTTTACTGTCCGTAATCCCAGTCATAACTTAACGTTTGTTTTTGTTAAAAAAATTTTTGGCTAATGTGCAAAATAAAGAGATACTTCTGGAAAACATACAGAAGTTTAACACAGTACTGTCCATGAATTGAGTTCGATATCAGTTTGCATCACTTTCAAGGATCAATTTATTTGTTTCGAAATGTCAAATGTGTTTTTTGTTTCTTTTAAAGGTCACATTAACAAAATCTAGAATAATTTCAACATAATTCCAATGAACGTTTGGTTCTAAGACATCTTGAAAAGTAAGTTCACCCCCACAAAAAAAATATTCCATATTAAATGCCAAGTCTGTATATAGATTCAGGTAGATCTGCATAGGTAGGTGCTCCGGCTGTCGTGATAGGGAACCTCACATGTAATAAGTTTGTTTAGGCAGTTTGTTCGCGTAAGTGTATCTTTGTGGTCATACAAGGATGGCCTTGTGATAAGTAGAATAGGGATTATGCTAATTCCCCTGTGTGTGAAACCTGTGATCACTCCATTGCTGGTGTTGGCTTAGCGGTTAGGGTGCCGGCTTGGGATCCGAGGATCCTGGGTTCGAATCCCGGTCGATTGCTGAATTAACGCCAGGGGGGTTGACTCACCCTGTCATCCTTCCGAGGTCGGCAAATTGAGTACCAGCTTGCTGGGATGAATGATCACTGTGTGTACCCCGATTTAGAATAGGTACACCGTATCCCTGCGCATCCTTCGAGCGTGACCAAGGGTTGGCGTCAGGAAGGGCATCCGGCCATAAAAAACATTGCCTCAAACAGGGAACCATGATTGTCATTGGGCCCACAAGGCTAACCCCTGCTCTAGCGGGGAAAATGGCCTTAAAACTCCATCTACATCTCACTGTCTGATGATATGGACCAACTTCTATCTACTCATCCCAACTCTCTCTTCCTCATATGTGGTGATTTCAACTGTCATCATGCCAGTTGGCTGGGTGTGGGTACCTCTCTCACCAGCCATGGCTCCTCAGCAAAGGACTTCTGCGACTCACTGGGACTGACACAATCTGTCAATTTCCCGACCCGGATCTCAGTCAACGGAACATCTTCTCTTCTGGACTTGGTTATGACTAACTTCCCTGAAAATGTCTGCTGCTCTTCTTCTGCTCCGATCGGATCATCTGATCATGTCCTTGTTAAAGTGGACATCTCTCTGACCATCCTCAGGGAGCCTGCTCAGCGTCGACGAGTCTGGCATTTCACTCAGGCCAACTGGCACGGTCTTCAAGCAGCCATCAATCATCTGGACTGGTCTCCCATCTCTACCACCTCTGACATCAACTCATCCTGGGAATTCTTCCAAAGTAAATTGCTCTCTCTCATGCACAGATTTATCCCATCTCGTCTTCAGTTGTCATACCCTTCCTCCCGTCCATGGTACACGGAATCTTGTGGTGAGGCTGTTGCCCAGAAACAACTTGCCTTCGTCTCCTGGAAAGCAAATCCAACGGAAGGAAATCTCATTTCCTTTCACAAAGCCCGAAACAAGTGTGTGTCCACCCTCAGGAGAGCCAGGAAACAATATCTCTCCGTTCTCAAGACCGAACTCTCTTATCTGTCTCCCTCTTCCAAATCCTGGTGGCGTCTGGTCAAATCCGTTTCTGGTGTTTGTTCCCCCTCCATCCCCTCCCTTACCTCAAACGGCTACACAGCTGACTCCGCACGTGAAAAAGCTGAATGCCTCAACTCTGTGTTTGCCTCTAAATCTTGTGTCCCAAACCCATCCCTCTCTGTACCCACCATACCCAGTCGTACCCTGCTGCTCCTGGACTCCGTGTCCTTTCCTCCTGACAAGGTGGAAAAGTTTCTGTCAACCCTCGACTCTGATTCTGCAACTGGACCCGACGGCATCAGCCCACGGGTCCTAAAATCCTGCTCTGCTACTCTATCTCACCCTCTCTCTGTTCTCTTCACCCTCTCTTTTGCTCAAGGTCAACTGCCATCTGCTTGGAAATCAGCCAACATCACCGCTTTGCACAAAAAAGGTGCAAAAACAGATCCTAGCAACTACAGACCAATCAGCCTTCTCCCAATTATCAGCAAAGTCATGGAATCCATCATTGCTTCTGATATGAAATCTTTCCTCTTCTCCAATGGCTTGATCTCTGATCATCAATTTGGTTTCAGACCAGGTCACTCTACTCTGGACATGCTGCTTCTGCTGTCTCAACAATGGATGGAGGTCCTCAATGCCAAACAGGAAATTAGAGCTGTCTCCCTCGACATATCACGTGCCTTCGACACGGTCTGGCACCCCGCTCTGCTCACCAAACTCTCCTCCTTTGGTATCCATGGAAATCTCCACGCATGGCTGGCGGACTTCCTCTCTAGTCGTCGTCAACGTGTGGCCCTGAATGGGTTTCTCTCATCTCCTCTTCCTGTTCAGGCTGGAGTTCCCCAAGGCAGTGTTCTGGGCCCCGTGCTTTTTCTGGTCTTCATCAATGATCTCTCTGATTCTCTCGAAAATCCTCTCTATCTCTTTGCTGATGACTCCACTCTCTGCCGCTCCATTCCTCTTCCCTCAGATCGGCAGTCTGCTGCCTCCTCACTCTCTGAAGACCTGGACAAAATCACAGACTGGTCAAACAAGTGGAACATGTCTTTCAATCCTGACAAATCTCACACTCTTACTATGTCTCTCCGAAAAGATCGACTGGACAACCCTCCCATCTACTTTCTCAACAATCCTCTCCAAGAAGTTCTGTCGCTCAAGATTTTGGGTCTCACTATCTGCCATGATCTTTCTTGGGAAAACCACATTTCCAAGCTGGCCTCCAAAGCCAGTCGCCGACTGGGCATCCTCCGTCGTGCGAAGTCCTTCCTCGGCACACCTGAGCTCCTCACCACATACAAGGCTTTCATCCGCAGCTCAATGGAATACTGTTCTCCCCTATGGGCCGGTGCTCCTGCCTCACACCTAGCTCGGCTTCACGCTGTTGAAACCAAAGCTTTCAGAATTATTGGAATCTCCCGCGATGAAGCTATCTCTGAGGGCCTTTCACTCACTCACCGCAGGCAGGTAGGTGGTCTTTCTGTCTTCTACCGACTCCTCTCCGGCCTTGCACCCCCAGCTCTCTCTGTGCTCTGTCCCCCAAATATTCCTACAGGTCGCACAAGATCTGCCAGCAACCCTCTGATGGTTAAACTGCCGAAATCTCGGCTCTCCGCTCACCTTCACTCTTTCATTCCTCTTTTCTCCCGCCTCTGGAACAAACTCCCTCACTCCCTTCAATCCCACTCCTCCCTCCAGGTCTTTAAAACAGCTGTTCACCACCATCTCTTATCTTCCCCCATCCAAAACCTTGATCTTTTCTACCCCCGCTAATTCACCCCAGATCCACCTTGTTTGAAATTCCAACTTCTTTCCTGGAAGTCCTGGCAGTGTCCATATGTTTTATACCTCTCCCACTGCCCCCTTCCCACGCCCCCCCCCCCCCCAAAGCCCTCGCCCTCTCTCAGATCTCTCGATGTCTCCATGTCTCTCGGTCCCTGCTCTCAAATGTTGTGTTTGTGTCCTTCCCCCTCTCTCCCCATCTTGTCTACCGCTCCCTATGTTATATGTTTTATGTGTCGGTTTGTCTTTCTGTGTGATTAATGTTCGCTCTTTCACGAGCCTCGATCTTGTATACAAAAAAAAAAAAAAAAAAAAAAAAAAAAAAAAAAAAAAAACGATCATTCATTCATTCATTCACTCCATTGCCCCGTATGGCAACGCACCGAGACACCAGTTAGGAATCCATCCCCCATCCCATTAGCGAACACACCAATAAAATTCCCCTCTCACAATAAAATTAACCGGAACCCAGAAGACACACTTGGGATGACAACCCCAACTTGGCAGACACACATTGCTTGGGCAGGCTGAGGCCACGCCCACCTCGCAAAGGATTAGTCGAAGGGTTTGATGGGGAGATAACACCATTGGACAAGATACCACCAATAGAGCGACGAGGCAGGATGAGGGTCGCGGTTGGTCAAGGTAGGGACAAGAAGCTGGCCACTGATTGGTGGAAGGAAGACACGAGGCAGGATGAAGGCCACCGATTGGCAGAGTAAGGAGGGACTGGTGATTGGCCAGGGGAGGGGCAAGAAGCTTCCCTCGAATTAGAGGACGCGAGGGGCGAGCAAGAAGCGACGCGCTGATTGGGAGAGAAAGAGAGCTGACATCACGAGACGGCCGATAAAAAAAACTGGCTGGCTGACATTTTGTCTGCTTGTTTTTGGATCGCTTCATGCCTGGACCTCTTCCCTCTGCTCCCTCGTGATTCCTCTCCCTCGACCTCTTGCTCCTGGTGCCTGCGTATGAGTGCTGTGGCGTGAGATGGACCGTACAGCGAGGCCTGTGTTCGCGCCAAGGTCGGGCGGTTTTCCCGCCAACTGGGGCCACGTCGGACTGCGCGCTTTGGGCCTGATGATCCCTGACACACCTCAGCCAGACGAGATAAGTCTCCACGATAAAACAGAATGGTTCTTTTCATTTATATCCTCCCTTGTCTGTTGTTTAAGTCTGGTGTGTGGGATCCCAAATTAGATTTTAGCTTTATCGTCATGTTTCCTTGTCCCGACATTCCGTTAAATAAATCTATTATTTTTGTACATTTAATTCCGCGTTCGTGAGTTTAATTACTTTGCAGGTTTGAAGGCTGCTCGATCCCCCGCGTCAGGTAAAATCTCCCGCTTCTTCTTCTTCTCTTTTCCTTCCACGCTTGCATCGTGAGTCCGTATTTGATCGTCGCCTCAAATGAACGCTCAATTGGTCATCCGTGGTGTGCTCCGTTTTAATAGAGCCGTCCGCACGACAATATTGAACTGAAACTTGGTAGGAGATATGTATTGCAAAGCTTCACTTCAACGGACTCCATCCATTGGTCATCCAACCTTGTGATTCGAGCACAGAAACCTTCGATCTGAATTGCCCTTAACAGAGTTGACATGACTGTGTTAACCTCTTCAGCAGATTAAAAACACCTTCCCCAAAGCTGGATATTAATATTAAAAACACCTTCCCCCAAGCTGGGTATTAATTTGAGGGGGTGGGGAGGGAGGGGAGGCAAAAGTCATATGGACTTGAATGTGGCGAATTGGTGGATGAGGTCAAACTTCGCATTCCCATGGACCATATTAGGTACGTAAAGGACATTACTTTTTTTATGTAACGCACAATTCAGAAATGTTGTGGAGGAAGATGGTATCATCCAGAAGAGTTGGAATGTTTTGCATTGTAGGTCTCAGATCACACAAAACTATGTGGTAGATTTTGTCCCATTCACTTGTACATCCTTTGGGACTGCCCAGTTTAGTAAAACGATTCGATTAAAAATAATCTGAAGCATCTTGATGTTCCCTCGATGGTGTTGGGCCTTTTTTGGGTGTGGAGAAGTCAGCCCTTTCCACTCCGCTTTTGGCTTGTAGTTGCACCATTAGGTTTCATCGATGATTATTCCAACAATGTGTCACATTCCCCAAGAGAACGGCAAAGATGATGTTGGTTCAGACACAGAGCAAGCTGGTTTAGACTTTGCTTCTCCATTAGGACGGGACACCCACTGTGCAAATGCCTTTCTATTCCCAGATCCTCAGTGACAACATGAGGTAGTGCTGATGTCGGTATTCCCAACTGTGATAAGTTCTTGGATTGTGACGCATCCATCTTCAAGGAAGAGTTCGCTAATAACAGCGACCTCGTCCATGCACTGTCTATCGGATTACCTGCCTGAACGCGGTTCGTCGTGAACATCAACTTTTTCTTCCAAGAAACAAATGATATCCACTGCTGAACGCTTCCCAAGTTCAGACAAGTGTTAGGAAGAAATGAAAAATATTTATTGATGCATTTTATGTGCATTTTACAAAAGCATGAACATTAATTTAACAGGAGCTTGGATGTCTTCTTTACTGACACTTCGTGCCATGGCATAGTCGTTGGTACTAGATACCATTTTATTATAATTCACCAATTGTCTGTCTGTCCGTCCGTCTGTTCCCAGGTACCGCAAAAACGGCTGAACCGATCGCAACGAAATTTCCGGTGGGTAATCCTGGGACCTCCTGGAGTAAAATAGGCTATATTGTTTTTTCCGAATTCCAATTTTTTTAAATTTTCCAGTTTTTTCAAACACGATAGAATAATATTTACCGATATGAACAGTGATGTGGCTTTTATTGAAATTCTACAAATACTGTTTAGATTTTGATGATTTGCGTGTGATATGATTTAAAGGATGTTTACATAAATCGTTTAAAATAAAATAAAAGCCTTAAATTTCTGATATTTTGCCTTTTCATTTGGGCCTCCCAATTGAAGCCCCGCCACTAGGGCGGGTACCGTTGCTAGTTATAATAATTTCTGAAACAAATGAAATAGTCAGACACACTTGAAATTGACTAGACGTCAGTGAAGAACGAGATAGTACATGTAATTCCACGATCACCAAGCCCGAGACCTTCAACTTAAAAGTTACAAGTAGTGTGGCAGAAACATTTGGATTGACCCTCGTATATATGCAAACACAGGTACCGTTGCTAGTTCGGATTCAGATCAGATTCAGTTTAAGTGTAATTTTCCATTTCCATTTCAAATGAAATGTTTTGCCATGGAGATTGCATGGATGTGCTTGATTATATATACCTGTCAGCAATGGTTGTGGCTGAAACAGCCGAATCCACTAATTAGAAGGGGTGTCCACATACTTTTGGCCATGTCGTGTATCTCTGGCACACTGAACAAATTCCAAATCCCTGTCCTAACCGACATCAGTGACACAGCCACGCCCTCAGCCAATGACGCTACTCTGCAGCCGTGTGATGCATACGAAAGAAGAATATTTACATTCGGTATTTACAATAGAAATTAACATACAAAGAGCTCCCAGTTTCCACTGGGCCGACACTACATAAGCAATCCTGAGATTTTTTTTTTTTTTTTTTTTTGTATACTGAATCTAGGCTCGTGAAAGAGCTAACATTTACTTCACAAACAAATCAACCAGACAAACAAAATACCCAAAAAGAGGGAGCGGAAGACAAGATGGGGAGAGAAGGGGAAGCACACAAACACAACATCCGAGAGCAGGGAGATGTGTGGAAGGGAGAGGGCCCGGGGGGAGGAGGCATGGGAAGGGGGGGGGGGGGGGGGAGGGAGAAGTATAAAACACAAGGACACCAAGGACTTCCTGGACAGAAGTTGGTATTTCAAAAAAGTGGAATTTGGGGTGAAATTAGCGGGGGTAGAAAAGATCAAGGTTTTGGATGGGGGAAGATAAGAGATGGTGGTGAACAGCTGTTTTAAAGACTTGGAGGGTGGAGTGGGATTGAAGAGAGTGAGGGAGTTTGTTCCAGAGGTGGGAGAAAAGAGGAATGAAGGAGTGAAGGTGAGCAGAGAGTCTTGATTTTGGCGGTTTAACCATAAGAGGGTTGCATGCAGATGTTGTGCGACCTGTAGGAATATTTGGGGGACAGAGCCCAGAGAGAGCTGGGGGGGCAAGGCCAGAGAGGAGTCGGTAGAAGACGGAAAGACCACCACCCTACCTGCAGTGAGTGAGTGAAAGGCCCTTGGAGTTAGATCCATCGCGGGAGATGCCAATGATTCTGAACGCTTTGGTTTCAACAGCGTGAAGACGAGCTAGGTGTGAGGCAGGAGCACCAGCCCAGAGGGGAGAGCAGTATTCCATTGAGCTGCGGATGAAAGCCTTGTATGTGGTGAGGAGCTCAGGTGTGCCAAGGAAGGACTTCGCACGACGGAGGATGCCCAGTCGGCGACTGGCTTTGGAGGCCAGATTTGAAATGTGGTTTTCCCAGGAAAGATAATGGCAGATAGTGAGACCCAAAAGCTTGAGTGACAGAACTTCTTGGAGAGGATTATTCAGAAAGTGGATGGGAGGGTTGTCCAGTCGGTCTTTTCGGAGACCGACTGGACAACCCAGTGTCCTCAGCCAATGTTCAGACCCAGAGATCGATTATTCTTGGGCGAACGACACAATCGTATTGCGTTTGCCAGTGCAAGAAAGGAGCAGGCCACCAAGACTTCCAAGCATTTTCCAGGCACATATCAAATGCACAGATATAGTTTCTCTTCACATACAAATTATAGTATTGGGAAACAGATTCAAAAATACACGAAATACGCTTTTTAGATTTTTCAGAAATGCACAACTCCACAAAACCATGAAAGCCCACTTGGAGTTTGCAAAAAAGCACCTAAAGGACTCTCAGACTGTGAAAAACAAGATTCTGTGGGCTTTCATGTGTCTTTCACTGAGGAGAGGCTTCCGTCTGGCCACTTTGCCATAAATCCCAGATCGGTGGAGTGTTGCAGTGATGGCTGTCCTTCTGGAAGTTTCTCCCATCTCCACACAGGATCTCTGGAGCTCAGTCAGAGTGACCATCGGGTTCTTGGTCACCTCTCTTACCAAGGCCCTTCTCCCCCGATTGCTCAGTTTGGCCGGGTGGCCAGCTCTAGGACGAGTCCTGATTGTTCCAAACTTCTTCCATTTAAGAATTATGGAGGCCACTGTGCTCTTGGGAACCTTCAATGCAGCAGAATTTTTTTGTAGGCTTCCCCAGATGTGTGCCTCGACACAATCCTGTCTCTGAGCTCTGCAGGCAGTTCCTTCGACCTCATGGCTTGGTTTTTGCTCTGATATGCATTGTCAGCTGTGAGACCTTATATAGACAGGTGTGTGCCTTTCCACATCATGTCCAATCAATTGGATTTACCGCAGGTGGACTCCAATCAAGGTGTAGAACCATCTCAAAGATGATCAAGAGAAATGGGAGGCACCTGAGCTAAATTTCAAGTGTCATAGCAAAGGGTATGAATGCTTATGTCAATGCGATATTTCAGTTTTTTATTTTTAATAAATTTGCAAAACTTTCTAAAATCCTGTCTTGTCCTTGTAATTATGGGGTATTGAGTGTAGATTGATGAGGGAAAAAATTAATTTAAACGATTTCAGCATAAGGCTGCAACATAACAAAATGTGAAAAAAGTGAAGGGGTCTGAATACTTTCTGAATGCACTGTGTATATATATATATATATATATATATATACACATATATGGGAATGTACGCTGGATCAGCACGCATCCTTGGACGACTCCTAAGCACTATCCCGACACACACCAGTGTGTGTGCTATGGAATGAGGTGTTTTTACAGCGGCCCGAGTGCAAATCCTGCCACCAACCTCCTTGAGAGAGGACTAAGTACCCTGGTACTCATTCACCAACCTCGGAAGGATGACAGGCTGAGTCAACCCCACCTGGTGTTAATTCAACAGCTGAACGGGATTCAAACTCAGGACCTTAGGATCCCAAGCACGCCGCCTTAACCATTTGGCCAACACAGGTATAAGGATATGCACCGATGAATTACGCAGTGTACAGCTAGCTTTATTGTAATCAGCAGTCAGGACATTTGAAGGTAATATAGTTATTATTTATTAATTATTATTTTGATTAACATCAAACAAAAGGAAAAACTACGATTGAGGAAAAATTCTTTTTAGAATGGCTCGGATGCCGAAATACAGATGTAATTAATGAGTGAAATGTCTTCAGGAATTTATTTTGAAGGGCTTAATTAAATACATGAATAAATAAATAAATATGTTACATTAATGATTCGTACTTTAGAATGTACGTTTTTAATGAAACAGTAAATTGGAAAACCCTCAGTCATGCAAACGGCTGTTCTACGCAGTCGTTTTCGGTAAATGGTGGACGAGTGATTGCATAAAACAAAGTGTATTACGTGTGTTTGTAGATTGGGTTTTTTCAATTGTAGCTCGTTGTACAAATCAATAATTCACAAAATCAACAGCTCAAGTGAAGCTGAGACAGAAATAAAAGAAAAAGTGGTATTGTGATCAACAGCGTTCTCTATTTAAATAAAGAGAAAATTTAATGGCATGGAAATGAACTGCCGACTTGATGCTGAGATACAAACCATTAAAACGTCAATTTCTAACAGTTCAAGGACAGTGGAATGGGCATTTGAATCTGGAAAATGATGCGGCGATGGTAACTATCTCTAAATCCAAGGATCCCTGTTATCCTTATTATATGAGTGTTCTTACTCAAACACCCTCCCTTTGCAGGGAGACATCATGGCATCCACAGTGGGTGCCAACATTTCCATAGCTGAGAATAATTCCTGTACACAGGTCGCTACTGAAACGCATGGTGCTCCAGGAGCCCTCAACCAGGGAGGAAGTTTCAATTTGGCCAGAATAAGGCACAACAGCCAACTCTTTTTATGAGATCTTTAGTGCATACAAGCTAATGTAAGTAGTTCAGAGAGCTGGCCTAACAAAACTTCCTTTTTTGTATACAAGGTCAAGGCTCATGGAAGAGCAAGAACACTGAATTGAGCAGAATGCAACAGAAGAAAAGGGATAGTACAAAGAGAGGGGGTGGGGGGGACATCAACTGAAGGGTAAAATAGAGAGAGACTTGGAAAAATAATGTGAATGAGGGGAATAATGCAGAATACTTGGAAAAATAATGTGAATAAAAACCACCTTTAGAGGCCATTTTTCCCCGCAAGCGGGGGTTGGCCTTTTTCGGGGACCGTGGTTGTTGTTGTTTTTTTTTGTTTGTTTTTTTTGGTCCCCTTTTTGAAGCAATGTTCTACGGCCGGATGCCCTTACTGCCGCCAACCCTTTTTGTCGCCTTTTTACAACAAACAGGGAATTACCAATGAACTGGTACTCAATTTGCCGACCTCGGAAGGATGACAGGCTGAGTCAACCCCCCTGGCGTTAATTCAGCGATCGACCGGGATTCGAACCCAGGATCCTAGGATCCTAAGCTGGCACCCTAGCCGCTAGCCCAACACCAGGTTACTAGCCCAGCACCAGGTTGTGAATTGGAAAAAAATGGAAAATGAGGGGAATAATGGATTTGAAAAATTGGAAAAATAATGTGAATGAGGGGAATAATGCAGAATACTTGGAAAAATAATGTGAATAAAAACCACCTTTAGAGGCCATTTTTCCCCACAAGCGGGAGGTTAGCCTTTTTCGGGGACCGTGGTTGTTGTTGTTTTTTTTTGTTTGTTTTTTTTGGTCCCCTTTTTGAAGCAATGTTTTACGGCCGGATGCCCTTCCTGCCGCCAACCCTTTTTGTCGCCTTTTTACAACAAACAGGGAATTACCAGTGAACTGTTTATTACCTTCCCTATTACCTTCAAAGTGAAATTACCTTCCTCACTCGCCCTGCACTGCCCTCTCTCCACCTCACCCCCAGGAATACCTTTGGCTACGGCTTCCCCTTCGCTCCCACCTTTTGTTCATATGTGTGTTGTACCGTCCACCAAACAGTGATGACTCCATCTACATCTCACTGTCTGATAACATGGACCAACTTCTATCTACCCATCCCAACTCTCTCTTCCTCATATGTGGTGATTTCAATTGTCACCATGCCAGTTGGCTGGGTGTGGGTACCTCTCTCACCAGCCATGGCTCTTCAGCAAAGGACTTCTGTGACTCACTGGGACTGACACAATCTGTCAATTTCCCGACCCGGATCTCAATCAATGGAGCATCTTCTCTTCTGGACTTGGTTATGACTAACTTCCCTGAAAATGTCTGCTGCTCTTCTTCTGCTCCAATCGGCTCATCTGATCATGTGCTTGTTAAAGTGGACATCTCTCTGACCATTCTCAGAGAGCCTCCTCAGCGTCGACGAGTCTGGCATTTCACTCAGGCCAACTGGCATGGTCTTCAAGCAGCCATCAATCATCTGGACTGGTCTCCCATCTCTACCGCCTCTGACATCAACTCATCCTGGGAATTCTTCCAAAGTAAACTGCTCTCTCTCATGCACAGATTTATCCCATCTCGTCTTCAGTTGTCATACCCTTCCTCCCGTCCATGGTACACGGAATCTTGTGGTGAGGCTATTGCCCAAAAACAACTTGCTTTCGTCTCCTGGAAAGCAAATCCAACGGAAGGAAATCTCATTTCCTTTCACAAAGCCCGAAACAAGTGTGTGTCCACCCTCAGGAGAGCCAGGAAACAATATCTCTCCGTTCTCAGGACAGAACTCTCTTATCTGTCTCCCTCTTCCATATCCTGGTGGCGTCTGGTCAAATCTGTTTCTGGTGTTTGTTCCCCCTCCATCCCCTCCCTCACCTCAAACGGCCACACGGCTGACTCCGCCCGTGAAAAAGCTGAATGCCTCAACTCTGTGTTTGCCTCTAAATCTTGTGTCCCAAACCCATCCCTCTCTGTACCCACCGTACCCAGTCGTACCCAGCTGCTCCTGGACTCTGTGTCCTTTCCTCCTGACAAGGTGGAAAAGTTTCTGTCAACCCTCGACTCTGATTCTGCAACTGGACCTGACGGCATCAGCCCATGGGTCCTAAAATCTTGTTCTTCCGCTCTTTCACTCCCTCTCTCTGTTCTCTTCACACTCTCTTTTGCTCAAGGTCATCTGCCATCTGCTTGGAAATCTGCCAACATCACCGCTTTGCACAAAAAAGGTGCAAAAACAGATCCCAGCAACTACAGACCAATCAGCCTTCTCTCAATTATCAGTAAAGTCATGGAATCCATCATTGCTTCAGATATGAAATCTTTCCTCTTCTCCAACGGCTTGATCGCTGATCATCAATTTGGTTTCAGACCTGGTCACTCTACTCTGGACATGCTGCTTCTGCTTTCTCAGCAATGGATGGAGGTCCTCAATGCCAAACAGGAAATTCGAGCTGTCTCCCTTGACATATCACGTGCCTTCGATACGGTCTGGCACCCCGCCCTGCTCACCAAACTCTCCTCTGTTGGTATCCATGGAAATCTCCACGCATGGCTGGCGGACTTCCTCTCTAGTCGTAGTCAACGTGTGGCGCTGAATGGGTTTCTCTCATCTCCTCTTCCTGTTCAGGCTGGAGTTCCCCAAGGTAGTGTTCTGGGCCCTGTGCTTTTTCTGGTCTTCATCAATGATCTCCCCGACTCTCTTGAAAATCCTCTCTATCTCTTTGCTGATGACTCTACTCTCTGTCGCTCCATTCTTCATCCCTCAGATCGACAGTCTGCAGCCTCCTCACTCTCTGCAGACCTGGACAAAATCACAGACTGGGCAAACAAGTGGAACATGTCTTTCAATCCTGACAAATCTCACACTCTTACAATGTCTCTCCGAAAAGACCGACTGGACAACCCTCCCATCTACTTTCTGAATAATCCTCTCCAAGAAGTTCTGTCACTCAAACTTTTGGGTCTCACTATCTGCCATGATCTTTCCTGGGAAAACCACATTTCAAATCTGGCCTCCAAAGCCAGTCGCCGACTGGGCATCCTCCGTCGTGCGAAGTCCTTCCTTGGCACACCTGAGCTCCTCACCACGTACAAGGCTTTCATCCGCAGCTCAATGGAATACTGCTCTCCCCTCTGGGCTGGTGCTCCTGCCTCACACCTAGCTCGTCTTCACGCTGTTGAAAGCAAAGCATTCAGAATCATTGGAATCTCCCGCGATGAAGCTAACTCCAAGGGCCTCTCACTCACTCACCGCAGGCAGGTTGGTGGTCTTTCCGTCTTCTACCGACTCCTCTCTGGCCTTGCCCCCCCAGCTCTCTCTGGGCTCTGTCCCGCAAATATTCCTACAGGTCGCACAAGATCTGCCTGCAACCCTCTTATGGTTAAACTGCCAAAATCAAGACTGTCTGCTCACCTTCACTCCTTCATTCCTCTTTTCTCCCGCCTCTGGAACAAACTCCCTCACTCTCTTCAATCCCACTCCACCCTCCAGGTCTTTGAAACAGCTGTTCACCACCATCTCTTATCTTCCCCCATCCAAAACCTTGATCTTTTCTATCCCCGATAATTTCACCCCAATTCCACTTTTTGAAATACCAACTTCTGACCTGGAAGTCCTTGGTGTCCTTGTGTTTTATACTTCTCCCACCCCCCACCCCCCGCCCCCACCCCTTCCCACGCCTCCTCCCCCCGAGCCCTCTCCCTCCCACACATCTCCCTGCTCTCAAATGTTGTGTGCTCTCAAGTGTTTGTGTGCCTCCCATTCTCTTGGCTTCCGCTCCCTCTTTTTATATATTTTGTTTTTTTGTTTGTGAAGTAAATGTCATGGGGGGTTCTGGAATGTCAGCTCTTTCACGAGCCTCGATTCAGTATACAAAAAAAAAACAAAAAAAAACAAAACAATTTGCCGACCTCGGAAGGATGACAGGCTGAGTCAACCCCCCTGGCGTTAATTCAGCGATCGACCGGGATTCGAACCCAGGATCCTAGGATCCTAAGCTGGCACCCTAGCCGCTAGCCCAACACCAGGTTACTAGCCCAACACCAGGTTGTGAATTGGAAAAAAATGGAAAATGAGGGGAATAATGGATTGGAAAAATTGGAAAAATAATGTGAATGAGGGGAATAATGCAGAATACTTGGAAAAATAATGTGAATGAGGGGAATAATGCAGAATACTTGGAAAAATAATGTGAATGAGGGGAATAATGCAGAATACTTGGAAAAATAATGTGAATGAGGGGAATAATGCAGAATACTTGGAAAAATAATGTGAATGGGGGAATAATGCAGAATACAGAATACAGAATACAGAAAACAGAAAACAGCAAACTCTCAGGAAGGAAAAAATGGAATTTTGGAAGGAGGTGAACTTGAAGATTAACGTGAGTTGAAAATATCATGGTTTTGGATTGGGGATGATCTGAAATGGTGCTTTATGATACTGCTTTCACTTAATACTGATACTCCTCATATATCAGATACTAATACTGATGAAATTGTTTAAAATTAAAAGACTTCAAGAGCTCAGAATATAATGTACTATTTCTTTTCTCATTGTTTTATGGACAATGCATTAATGCATCCTTTGGATTATAATCACAAATTCCTCAAAGCTATCCTGGCACCATATATGTACTTATGCAATTGTAACACAATCAACTCGCAACTTAATGTTTTCATTCACTCAATAAAAGGTTAAACTATTCACAAATTTGGTGTTGGTTCAATGTTGATGACCACTCAAAAGGAAAGCGTTACGAGCGATGCAATGTCGTGTTTGCAAAGCACTACAACGAGGAGAAACGCCAGTGTACATTATTGAAATGAACTCATTCAGCCAATGATACAATCCCATTATTGTGCATATTTACAAACATCCCTGCACCAATTACAAGAGATCATTTGTTGGTTTGCATTTGTTTGTAGAAACAGCTGGAGTTACCTTATAGCTAGAGCTCTTGAGCACAAGGTGCCCTCGTTCAATAAGGTCAAGGGTGAGCCGAAGGTAAAGGAAAGAGCCGTGGCTGAGCTGGCACAGGTGGCTTCCAAGACGGCCTAAGGCAATGGTATCCAGGCGCCCTGTTCCCAAGGACACATTCTGCTGGATCTCAACGCTGCCTTGGACCCGGCTTGAGACATAAGTCTGGAGGTCAGCGCCGAGTTCCTCACGCTCACCAAGGACATCTAGGCTCACCGTATGGAAGGGGAATCTGGCTGTAATGGCCTGCATTCATAACCGCGCACAAAGAAAATCATCAAAACCAGAGTCAAACAAGCCATGGAAGCTCGTCGTGAACAGGATTGCTGCACATGCCCATAGAATACAGGTAAACATGTTTGCAAATGAAAGGTGTGCAGTAAACAAGGCTACAAGCATATTCACTCCACACAGCCTCTCTTGGGAGTGAGTAGCAAGGAACAAAAACAAAAAACTCAAAATTCGACTGTCGCAAAAGCAAAGTCAACACATTCCGGATGCCTTACGGCCCGTGAGAACACTTCCAGCCCAAAGTACTCGTGGTTATTTATTCGTTTGCTCCGTTCCCCTTGGTCATTTATCCTTCAACTTACTCGACTCCCAACAGGCTTGTGACTACAAAAGCAACACGTTCTGGACCAAAATCTAATGTGGCGAAACAAAGAAAAACAAACAAACAACAGAAAACCATGGTAAGTCTGAGCCCTGAAAACCCTTTAAACTTATTATTTATCATAATACCGATACCGCATAATGACGATGATCGGTGATAAGAGTGAAATGAGAGTTAGCTCAACTTCTGAAAAGATTCACGTCGACCAAGATAAATGCATGATGCCAAATTGCATGATGCGTTGACATTGTAGTTCTTTTTAATATGTCCGACAAAAGTTAATCAAAGAACCTTCAAAACATACTGTGATCAAAGGCCTACACTGCGGTACGAGAAACCTAATCACAAAGGACAAGAGCAACAGCTGCAACGTGGAACTGCCTGTCTGAACCGTTTAGTCGTTGTTCCTCGAGATGCTCGAACCCCACTCGGCAATGTTCTCCCCGACACCAGCCTGCAGACAGCAGCGCTTCTCTGGTTATTCTGACAATCAGCCGCATTCTGCACTGAGACTCAACAGTCATCTGTCTACATAAAAGCAACTTCCATTAACTTCCCCCATGTCTCCTATCTACACTCAACCATGCTCTGTCATTTTAAACCTTCAAATCCGAAGAGAACTTCCAAAATTAGTTTCGATTTTCTAATTCTTCGCTCCTGGCATGTGTTCGGCAGTTCCACACCAGAGAACAGAGATCATTTGAATATCCTTATGTTGCAAAAGTTATATCATCAATTTGGCTAAATCAATAATGAATTAAAGGTCAGTCACCAACTGACCAGTAAGGATTCTCCTGGGCTGGTGCGGGTTTGTGAGATGAACATCAGTGCAAGATATTTTTAACAGCTTTGTTTCACCCTGAATCAATGGAAATGTGACAACACTTCTCAATGTGGGGGGTGTCGGTGCGTTTCCTGTGTCAACGCCGATTGGTGGATTGTGTGAGGATTGTATTTTCCACAGATGAAACAACCTTCGTGCAGCCCAGGCTGTTATCGGAGACCCGTCAGCAGGCAGGGACCATTTTTATTATTCAACTTCGTAAACAACCAATTTCGAGACAACAAAGCAGAAATCCACTAACCGGCTGAAGTCTGACATCTGCTATAAAGATTATGCAAAATTACAATGACTGTCCTTTCACATTAGAGACTAGTGCTACGCACAGGTGGGAAGCCAGAAGCAAACAGGCAATGCAGATACGGCGAATGCTAAAGCATGAAACCAATAAATTCTACATTCCTGTAGCACCCTCAGTCGCACGTCGGACATGGACAGCAAGTTCGTGAAGGACTTCCATGAAAAACGTACCCGTTCGCAAACAAACGGATACGTTCACATATAGAAACATCGATCATGAGTCCGTGGCAAATCTGCATATGGTGATCCATAAAGATCACGTTTAGAAAGTAGAAACCATCACGGCATGTCGTCATTTACTTGAACTCGATATCTTTTTTCATTCCAAACAACATAACTCCAATCACAAATTAATCACACAATAAACTTTTAACAACATTGTTAATGTTTCCTTCATTGTAAAAACTACCAAGTCAACAGTTAAAAGGATTTTGAGCCGATAGGTGTTATAGCCTTGGCAAGATCGATGGAGACAGCGATCTGTTAGCATATACACCGTCCCAATAGCTATGTGGAATTCTCTCATGTAGAGATTACACTTACGTCGTTTGAACTTTGGCCGAGGTCATTATTTACTTTGAATGAATGATCGTTTTAAGGCCATTTTCCCCGCTGGAGCGGGGGTTGGCCTTGCGGGCCCCATGACAATCATGGTTCCCTGTTTGAGGCAATGTTTTTATGGCCGGATGCCCTTCCTGACGCCAACCCTTGGTCGCCTCTTACGATGCGCAGGGATGCGGTGTACCTATTCTAAATCGGGGTACACACCGGGATCATTCATCCCAGCAAGCTGGTACTCAATTTGCCGACCTCGGAAGGATGACAGGCTGAGTCAACCCTCCTGGCGTTAATTCAGCGATCGATCGGGATTCGAACCCAGGATCCTAGGATCCCAAGCCGGCACCCTAACTGCTAAGCCAACACCAGGCTAATTATAAGATATTACTTTGAATGATGTTTGTATACTAATCGAAAAGAAGATAATTGGTTTTGGGTCGTCCTTTCCACATATCTCGTGGATTGTGAGTTGGAGAGACGACCGTGATGGCGGGGAGGGGGTTGGCATTCTCTCAAGCAGGGATTCAACCCATGTCCTTATAAAAGGTCTTTGTCCGAGGTCACCGAGTTCGATCGGTGCAGCCGTGCAGCGCAGCCGTGCAGTGATCGGTGTAGTCGTTTGTGCGGCACCCGGGAAAATAATGTTATGCGGGAGTCCAAACCTGAGAATGCTGGAGGCCAAAGGTGAAATTGGGGAAACAATATACCCTATTTTACTCCGGGAGATCCCAGGATTACCCACCCAAAATATCGTTGCGACAGGTTCAGCCGTTTTTGCGGTACCTTCAAACAGACGGACAGACAGACGGACGGATGGACATTTGGTGAATTATAGTAAGATATTACAAATAATGCTATTTGTGACATTTCCGTACAAAAGCTACTGGTGTTCACAAATTGCATGGAATATTAAATTGGTTCTATGTTGGTTTAGGATGCAAAATGTCAACTTTTTATGACAAATCTCTCGAGTACATGTGTAGATAACAAACAGACAAACTTACGAATGAAAAGTCTTGATAATAATCAACGGCCACCTCTTTTCAGGAACCGGTGAGAATTTTGAATTATTACAATATATATTCCATTGTAATATGTATGTACTAGCAGAAGTACCCGGCATTGCCGGGCGGGGGAGGGGAGGGAAGGGGGAAGGGGGGGGGAACAGGGGGGAGGGGGGAGGGGAGAGGGAGGGGGGGGGAGGGGGAGGGGAGGGGGGAGGGGGAGGGGGGTGGGGAAGGGGTAGGACAGAAAGGAAGGGGTATGGGGGAAAGGGAGGAGCATGGGGAAAGGGAGGGGGAGGGGGATGGGGAAGGGATAGGGCAGAAAGGAAGGGGTAGGGGTGAAGGGAGGGGCATGGGGGCAAGGGAGGGGGAGAGGAGGGGAGGGGGGAAGGGGAGAGGGTAGGGTGGAGGGAGAAGGGAGGGGGAAGGGTAGGGGGAGGGGGAGGGAGGGGGAGCGGGAGGGAGGGGAGGAGGGAAGGGGAGGGGGGAGGGGGAGGAGGGAAGGGGAGGGGGGAGGGGGAGGGGGGATGGGGGATGGGGGGAGGGGAGTGGGGGGAGGGGAGGGGGAGGGGGAGAGGGGAGAGGGGAGGGGGAGAGGGGGGAGAGGGGAGGGGGAGAGGGGAGGGGAGGGGGAGAGGGGAGGGGGAGGGGGAAGGGGAGAGGGAAGGGGGAAGGGGAGAGGGAAGGGGGAAGGGAAAGGGGAAGGGGGAAAGGGAGGGGAGGGGGAGGGGGAAAGGGAGGGGAGGGGGAGGGGGAAGGGAGGGGGAGGGGGGAAAGGGAGGGGAGGGGGAGGGGGAAGGGAGGGAGGAGGAGGGGGGAAAGGGAGGGAGGGGAGGGGGGAAAGGGAGGGGAGGGGGAGGGGGGGAGTGGGAGGGGGAGGGGGAGGGGAGTGGGAGGGATAGGGGGAGGGGGAGAGGGGAGGGTGAGGGGGAGAGGGGAGGGTGAGGGGGGAGGGTGAGGGGGAGAGGGGAGGGGAGGGGGAGGGGGAGGGGGAGGGGGAGAGGGGAGGGGGAAGGGGAGAGGGAAGGGGGAAGGGAAAGGGGAAGGGGGGAAAGGGAGGGGAGGGGAGGGGGAGGGGGAAAGGGAGGGGAGGGGGAGGGGGGAAGGGAGGGGAGGGGGAGGGGGAGGGGAGGGGAGGAGGGGAGGGGGAAGGGGAGGGGGGGAGGGGAGGAAGGGTAGGGCCAGTCAACAATGACGTTGCAGTTCTCATGGTAGGAGAGCATCCCAACAATCGCAACATCGTCCTGCATCTTCGCAACAACAGCACGAAGCGGATTTTGGAGACTCACCGATCCTGTGACGCCCTCCAGTACCGGCGTTGCTGGGCGGGGGAAGGGAGACCCGTACATTCCCAACCCGTACATTCGCCCTCTCAACTCAAGCTCACTCGGACAAAAGCCTCGCACAAATTACACCGTGAAGGCCCAATGGCCATGTCTATGCCACAAATCAAGTACCTGAGCGAGTCGGGCACACTGAATTGAAAATATATAGAACGCTCATACTCCGTGAAAAGTGAAGCCGCCGTGTCGCCATCTTGGTTAGCATGACTCGACCAACTCGCTATGCGGATCTCGTTTGTTTTGAACGTGTCCCAGATTTTAAAAGCCAGACAACTGTTAAAATGCCATTTTGTGCGGCAATAAACTGCTCCAATCGGTTACGGAAGGGTTGTGGAAAAACGTTTCACAGCTGTTTCAAAGACGTTTAATTCATATCGCACAAAATCGACACAAAACACGATCGTACAAAAGGTAAAAAAACGCAATCGCTTTTCGCTCTGAATTACGTGCAAACGCTTGACGGAAATCACCATCGCCTAGCATCGAGTGCCAACCAAGATGGCGCCCGGTAGCTGCATCTCCACCTATGTGGTGTGAATGGCAATGGTCATTCTATATATTTTCAGTTCAATTGTCTGGCGGCGGGGATGGAACATCACGTGATCGCTCTGAGCGAATCAGCGAGCTGCTCTGGCACCGGCTGAGATTCCGTGTATAATGTTCCTCGCTGAAATGCGCTAAGGTAAATATCAAAAAAAATATGGATCTCGTCAAATATTTTGAGGTAGGCCATGTCCTTCCCAGGCTCAATGGCCATGTCTATGCCAAATATCAAGTACGTGAGCCTCTCCGTTTAGGAGTCTATCGGTAAGATTACACACACACAAACTGTGTTTTATATATATATATATATCATGAAACATTTACATTTTGTAGTCCATTGTATAATTTAAATAAACATTAATGCAAATTTCGCATGTGGAAAAAGTAAGTACACACCTACATTTATCACTACTTCAAATACCTAAAATTAGAATCAGGTGCACCAGCTCAGGTGTAAATGATGAGAACATCGTTAGAGAGGATCTTGGAGGAACCTGTCTTATTTAAACCTCAGACATTCAGTTTGGTTTGCTCTTTGTTGTTGAAGTGTGCGGCATCACCATGCCAAGATCAAAAGAGCTCTCTGAGGCCTTCAGAAAGAAGGTTATAGATGCCTACGAGTCTGGGAAGGGATTTAAAAAGATCTCCAAACAATTTGAAATCAATCATTCGACTGTCCGGAAGATCATCTACAAGTGGAGAAGATTCCAACCAACAGCCAATTTGTTCAGGCCAGGCCGCCCCAGCAAGTTCAGCCCGAGCGCAGACCGCAAGATGCTGAAAGAAGTCTCTAAGGACCCCAGAATGTCATCACGCGACCTACAGGTAGCACTTGCCACAGTTGATGTCAAAGTGCACGAGTCTACCATTAGAAAGAGGCTGCACAAATTTGATCTACATGGGAGGTGTGCCAGGAGGAAACCTTTGCTGTTCAGAAAGAACATCAGGGCAAGACTAAAGTTTGCCAATGAACACCTAGGCAAAGACCAGCACTTCTGGAACAATGTGCTCTGGACAGATGAGTCAAAGGTAGAGCTATTTGGCCACAGTACCAGAAGACATGTTTGGCGAAAACCAAAAACAGCATTTGACCACAAGAACCTGATACCAATCCCGGTGTGTACCCCGGTTTAGAATAGGTACACCGTATCCCTGCGCATCGTAAGAGGGGACCAAGGGTTGGTGTCAGGAAGGGCATCCGGCCATAAAAACATTGCCTCAAACAGGGAACCGTGATTGTCATGGGGCCCGCAAGGCTAACCCCCGCTCTAGCGGGGAAAAATGGCCTCAAAACGATCATTCATTCATTCATTCATTCAACCTGATACCAACTGTAAAGCATGGTGGTGGAAATATTATGGTTTGGGGCAGCTTCGCTGCATCAGGGCCTGGGCAGCTCACCATCATGGAATCCACTATGAATTCTTCATTGTACCAGAGGGTGCTTGAGGATAATGTGAGGCCATCTGTCAGAAAGTTGAAGCTCAACCAAAGGTGGACCTTGCAACATGACAATGACCCTAAACATAGCAGTAAATCCACCAAGGAATGGCTGAAAGGAAAGAAATGGAGGGTTCTGGAATGGCCAAGTCAAAGCCCGGATCTAAATCCCATCGAGATGTTGTGGGGGGATTTGAAATGAGCTGTGCATGCAAGAAACCCGTCAAACATCGCACAGCTGAAAGAATTCTGCATGGAGGAGTGGGCAAAAATTTCTCCCAGTCGATGTCAGAGACTCGTAGACAGTTATAAGAAACGCCTACTTGAGGTTGTTTCTGCCAAAGGGGCAATACCACCTATTAGAGCCAAGGGTGTACTTACTTTTTCCACATGCGAAATTTGCATTTATGTTTATTTAAATTATACAATGGACAACAAAGTGTAAATGTTTCATGATATTTGTTATATTATATCACCTTTATCTATCAATATTGTTGAAATGAAGATCAAATAGCTGTATGTTGAAAAAGTCAAAACTTTACATGGGGTGTACTAACTTTTTCACGTGACTGTATATGTATGTATGTATGTATGTATGTATGTATGTATGTATGTATGTATGTATGTGTGTGTGTGTGTGTGTATATATATATATGTGCCTTTTGCCTTCTCGCTTTCGATATGCGAGGGTTGCCCAAAAAGTTTCACGACACTTTCTATACTTCAGTCAAAATCAACAGGAAATGTCTAAAACTTATTCTGTGGTTAATGTTGAATGACCAGCTTACTACTGCAGCTTCACGGAACAATACGTGTTCTAGCGCATGCGCAGGGGGTCGTTAAAATGTCGCTGTGTGGTGATCAGCATTTTAAACAGCGGCCCGTTATTGAATTGTTTGTGGCGGAGGAGGATTTGGTAACAAACATTCACAGGCGGTTAAAAAATGTATGCGGAGTCAATGCTGTTGATAAAAGCACTGTTAGTCGTTGGGCTTCACAAATTGCGGGTTCTGAGAAAGGCCAAAAGGTTTGTGAGTGATGACGAGGTTATTGAAGAAGTGGCTGCGAGTGCAGGATTCAGACTGGTACAAGAAGGGGATACATGCTCTTGTTTCTCGCTGGCGCAAGGCTGTTGAAGTTGACGGTGATTATGTAGAAAAATGAGGAGTGTTATAAATACATCTAGTTATCCTCTGAGTGTGTTCAAATAATTCTATAATAAATTACTAGCAATAAAAAAATTGTGTTGCAAAACTTTTGGGGCAACCCTCGTATATATCCCTATCGTTTTCTCTTTCTCTTCACTCACACTCATCACACCTCTGCAGCGCATCCATGTATGCTATGCAGTACTCAAACATTCCACTCAAACATCACACATTACAAAAACAACATTACAGAACCACGAGTGCAAATCCAACAAACAACATCAGCATAAAACAGCTCGAGCATCCAGCACAGGAAAATGCACAGGCCTGCAGCGAGACGTCAATGGCTGATACTTCACCTTGATTGTCAACTCCACTCGACCAATGGGAATTGCATGGTGACAGGAACTAGAACAGTGCCTACGAAGTTCAAGCTGTGCCCAAAGCTGACCAGTCCCCAAACCACACCCCTCCCAGCGCCAATATAAACCCATAAATCAAAGGGCTCGGAGCTTGCACACGTCTAGGGAAATCAAATTCGAGTCTGAACCTGCAAGTCTGAACCTGCGAGGACGAAACCTGTGGGACGAACAGGCTGGTGACACGGTGCAGTAAAGAGCTGAGAATCGAGCCAATCAGGGGAGTTTCCCTCGGCGCGCCGGCTAATGCACTTACACTTTCTGTCTCTGGCTTTCCCTACTTCCAATTCATCCACTTGGAACGCACAGCAATACTCAACAATTATGCCTTTGTTCCTTCTTTGGACTGGGTGACTGACTTGCATATCACGCTTTCCTCTAAAGCAATACAGGCATTCACCTATACTTCCCCCTACACTGCACACCACATCCTCTGGCCTCCACATCTTTCTCCCCTCCCCCCACCCCTCCCCTTTTCCATGTTGTGACCAATGTAAGCCTGTCGGTTTGCGTCTGGTGAACGAGGAGAACCAATATACCCTGTCTTCTTCCTTTTTATCTCTCTCTCTCTGTCTTACTTGTCTTCTTTTCACCCGGAATGATTGAGGCGCCTGCTATGTGTAGAATCGTGATAAGTTGACTGACTGAGGGCTGATGTGCTTAGGGGTAAGATCTTTCTTGTATGACACTGTTTGATGGTACAAACATGCCTTTTTAGCACATCATTTTGCCTTTATTATGTAATATGTAAATATGTTACATTTCGGGTCTCCACGACCAGGGTGGCAACCGGAAGTGACAAGCGGGCGAGCGAGAGTTCACGATGGTTAGTCATTAGCCAACATCAAACTTGCGGTGTCGCTCGGCCATTTTGATTCACAGCAGTGGGGTATTGAGAGCACGGTACCCCATCTGGGGGGTTTAATTCGCCAGAAAGGTAAAGTAGAATTAGACGCTGGACCTTGCCTGAATTAAACATCTTAGAAGGCATTCGTGGTTACTTAGCAACCCATCACCCGCAGAGTTATCTGCAGCTCAGTGTCATGGGCTGGGAAATAGGTCCGAGTACTCCCTCGTGACCTCTGCCCCTGCCAAACTCGTAACAATATGTTTTCCTTTGTTCAAAATACTTTCTCAAATTGTGTGGAATCATAAACAGGTTGAAGACATCTGCTTTCAAAATATTTTCAACTTTTGTTTTATTTGCAGCTGTGGGTTACCCTTACCTTTAACTTTGTCCTGACTGTCACGATGACTTTGAGCCAGGGGGGAAACTTTGGGAGCATCTTGGCCAAGAAGGAGGCAATGGTGTGGCCATAATCTGGCTTGTGAAACTCAGCCTCGTTCAGCCCATCAATCAGAATGATCAAATTATCTTCTGGGATCTTTTTCTCTGTAATGAAATAGGCAAAAGGGTGTGGTTGAGTGGAGCCATACTATGACAAATTACCTTCCACTTTGGGACATGATGTTAACCATTATTTTACAAGGAAATTGCTCCTTAATGCAAGGCCACAGCAATTACAGGTTATAACAGGTCATGTAATGCAGAGCAATTCCACGTTGCTTGAGCTTGGCTTGTTATTGGACAAGCCGACAAGGTATGATGTGCAGTCGAGATACTGCCGCATTAAGCATAATCTCCCCCAAGTATCATGTGTGGAATGTTGGGAATGTTGGGAATGTAACTTCCAAAGGCAAATCTCCAGTGGAAAGGAAAACAGACCTACAGGCCAGGTGATGTGGACAAAGAAGGCCAGCTGAGAAAAGTTCTCCAAATTTTCTAGCCATGTAATTTCATTGACTTTTTTGGGGTTGGGAAAAGGGTTATAGGAAGGAGGGATCATTCCCAAAATGGTAAACTATTTTTCTGATTGACCAACTGCCAAACCAAAGTATCAAATCAATAGACAGCTCGACTGGTTATCTATTTAAATCACTAAATCATCATCATGTACCATGCCTTATAGAGAGCATTGGTGCTGCCAAAGCATTTACTAGGCTACAATACTGGTCGGTCGCCACTCAGACTCAGGAAGTCAGGGCAGGAACTTAGGATTTGTACAGGGTGCCGTCGATAGTTTGCCTACTCTTTGCGAAGGACACTGTGGGATCTTTAATGTCCACCAAGTAAAGCTAGCAGACGAGACATGCAGTTCAACGTCCTTCCGAGGGACGGCACACGAAATGATGAATCACCCTGCCTGTAAAACACTGCAGGATGACAGATGATAACTGGACCGAGATTGGAACCCAGGCTAGGCAGCTTAGAGGTGAGTGTGTACCTCTAGGCCATCCTGCCAGCCCAATCACCAAATAACGATCATAAATAGTTCCATTGCTTGGATAAATCAGTGGCATTCAATTGCATAGAGTCGTTTCAAAAAGGAACACAATGACAGGATCCCTTTTCTCAGATCATTTTTCCTGAACCACAGTCTAAATTAATGAGGAAACGTGTTCAGAGCAGTGGATCCGCATCTGCATCATGACATTCTCATATTGTACGATGGATAAGACACCCACGTAAAGCCACAGCATGCCAAAGAAACAATGCCTCTGGTACAATTACAAATGTAAAAAGTTATTTCGAAATGTTTCAGTAGAATACTTCATGCAATGGTTAACCTCCCTTCCACCCTGCTTCCATGCCTTACTTCGATTCTAAATAAATATTACAAATATATTTTAACCGTGCTATTATATCAGCGAAAGTCAACCAACCACAAGTGATATGGCAAGCACTGATTGACAGGTATCTATAAAATGATCAGCAAACATGAGCACAAGCAACAAATAAATAAATAAATAACCTCGTTTCCTGCTACCAAGTATAAATGGTGCACAAATAGAACTCCTTTAAAACACAAGCAAAATGTATTCCAAACAGAAATTGATGACGTAGTCCAAGCAGGGTTGTCCGCAATTTATGAAGTACAGCAAGATGATCCTATGGAAATAGGCAGTGGTATAATGAGTGGCAGGTGGTTGCAGGTAATATAATAATTTTAAATACCCTCATGAGAATGGTCCTTTCCTTTATGAATTCCATTGTTCAATGTGAACTTCGATTTATTTTTTAAAATTGGTTTAGTATCATGGCAAAATGGCCAAGAGGTACGCACACTCACCGCTGAGCCGTCTCGCCTGGGTTTGAATCCCGACACAGCTATAAACTGTCATCCTGGTGTCTCATGGGCAGGGTGATTCATCAATGTGCGTGTCATCCCTCGGATGGATGTTGAACTCAAAGTCCCATCTGATGGTATTAATTGGTGGATGATAAAGATCGAACGGTGTCTTGTGAAGAGTAGGCGAGTTATCACCGGCACCCTGGACAATTTACAAATTCCTGCCCAAATTACAGAAGGCACTGCATCAGCAGCACAGCCACATCCTCAGCGAATGATGCTACTTGCAGCCATCTGCTACATACGAAAGGATATTAAATATACAATAATTTGTTGGTGCATGCCTTTGTTGTATATGAGTGGGGAAACACTGGATAGCAGTGTAAAACCTATTAGCAGACAATCCAGAGGACGCACGACAACTTGCTTTACTTATTGGATCAGGTCACAATAATCCATGAGCCATTTAAAAGCTCTGCCACACGACTCACTTAATCTCCTTGTGTAACTCACGAAGAGTGTTGTTATTGTTTGTGGGTTGTTGAGGCCCTAATAAAATGTGTTCTATTCAGGAATCTGGATTATATAGTTAACAAACTCAATCATTCAACTCATACCTGCTTGAGGGAAGTGGAAAACGCTGTCTAAGGCATTGTTCCAGAATATCCCATAACTGCTCGATTAGGTTCAGATCTAGTGACTGAGAAGGCCATGGCATATGGAGAACATCAATGACATGCTCACCATACCATTGTGCTCAGTAGGGTGGTCCAAAAAACATCGATCTCTCCGATTTTGATGCTCTACTGGATTATCGTTAGAAATGGTCTAAATCATTAACCCACCAAATATTTTCGCTCAATTCCATCTAGAAACTCGTACACACTTCAATTGAAATATGGCGTTTTTCACCAAATTTGGCTAAACGAGAACAATCCAATAGCAACCTAGGTGGAAAAAGTACCTGCACTATTGTACTAAGCCATTTTGTGGTTCATGACGTTTTGCATGCGCTTGCGCCTGTGAGTGTGAAATCATCATGGTCGAAACATGTTTGACAATGCTTGAAACATGTTTGAAACATGTTCATACATGTCTGACTCATGTTTCGACCATGAGGACTTCACAGGGGTATGTACCATCAATGACATTATTTAGGAAAAAAATATTTCTAAAGTCTTTGTAAGTCATTAAAATTGACCAAAATGACAAATTTATATGTTGAGTGTGTATGAGTTTATAGATGACTCAGATGCAAAATATTTTTTGGGTGAATGATTTAGACCATTTCTAACAATAATCCAATAGAGCATCAAAATCCAGATAAAAAGGGATTTTTTTGCATTTTTGGACCACCCTAATGTGCAGCAATTTTATACGCAACCCTAAGCATGATGGAATGTTATTTCCTCAAATTAACACATGGGCCCCACTGAGTGGAAGCTGTTGCTTGGTGTCCCTCATTTACCCAGGTGTTTCCAATTAAATTTTTTTGACACTACATATTTCAAATGGCGGGGTGGTGGAAATGAATCAATAGTTACTGCTCGATTTCCATGACCATGCAACTTCCCACTTTTAAATCTTCCCCAAAAATGTGCAATAATTTCACCCTGATTTTTATCCCGTTTGAAAATTCAAATGTACCTTGAGCCTGTGCAGATATCATTTCTTTAGAAAGCCGAACTATTTTTCTTGAGAAATTGCATACAACTGGCTTTTTTTTGTTATGGCAGTATTTTGTAGTAATGTATGTGTTATGGAAATATTCTGGATTGTATCCACCAATAAATGTTAGCCCAATTACAAGAGAGTTAAAGCCTATTCCACTCCAACAAACCATGACGAAATGGCCTTGCACCAGGAAAACTCATCACAGACAGTAGTCTTGTTTGAAGTAGTTTCCGGCAATGGGTTAGTTCCGTGATGTGATTGCAATAAACGTTGTGTTTTTGACTCTGAAACTTTATGAAATGGGGGGGGGGGGGGGGGGGGGGGACTTTTTTTGCCTTGGACTTGCATTTATTTGTTTTGTTGAAAGGTGTCTGTCATTGTGTTCAAATGTCACATGCAAAGGAATGGTTGCACAGTGAGATATTGATGTGGACTAGATAGATCAACTGAAAAATAGAAATCATTTAAAAAAAAGTTTAAACAGCAATAATAATCATTAATGAGTGTGCTTGATTTTAGCAATTTATCATAACCGAGAAGAGTACCTGCCGATGGGGGACCTTGTTCTAAGCATGCAATACGTTCTTTTGACAGGTATATTTGTTTGGGCAGTGTATAGACAACTGACAGCTCCCTTAATTGCTCCCAAAGTAAATAAAAAATAACCTGGGTTATGGGCATGTAACAAAAACATGCCTTCTGCTTTGCTTATACAATACAAAACACCTCACTGCACTGGAAAATGTGGTGACAGGAATACTGTACTGTAAAGGATGGGTACCTGTAATAACTCTCCCATCTGGAGGCAGAGCTACACGATGCACTTTTACATGGAGAATTTGCATTCTCTCCCCTTCCCACCCCCTACCCCCTCAAGAAAACCGGGAAAGATAAAAACACCCCTCGACATTAATTGGGGTCGTGCTGATCCTATGCAGAAAACGTTTATGCAATGGGCCCAGAACTGTAGGAGGAGTAGCATAACAAGTGTGCACACACACACACACACACACACACACACACACACACACACACACACACACACACACACACACACACACACACACACACACACACACACACACACACACACACACACACACACACAGGTCCGTGAATTATAGGAAGGTTGGTCACACAACCCTTGTTCTTCGAACAAAGATGCGGTGACGATGCCACACTAAGACGCTCTATTATTACTTTGCCCAACCATTCACACCTTGTGTGGTCAGTCAGAGAAAGCCTTTGGCCCAAGTCTTTCACTGACCAGTTGATTAGGCCTGGCATTCGACTAACGGTGGTAGGAATTTGAAATCTGTTCGGGGTGGTGTCGACAAATAGCCTACTCTTCATGAAGGACACAATTGGATCTTTAACATCTACTAACCAATACTAATGGGCGGGTCCCCAGCCGATCGTTCATCACTTTGTGATGCAACACCCCACCTGCGAAGCACCATTCTGACAGTTTAAAGTTGATCCGAGAATCAAACAAGGATCACACAGCTCAAAAGCAAGTGCACGACATCTGCACCATGCCATATAATTGGATGTAACCACAACAGGAAAAAATGTTTTTTTTTTTAAACCATTTCTGCAAAATATACCTCCAAAGTAACAAAAATTACGTGAAAATAGGGAAGTGTTTCAAAAATTGCATTATATGTCAACCTACAGAGACTTACGAATCACCTCTGGTTTTGGAATAGTACATTCGTTTTAAATAACTCGCTTATTAAACAACAAACCGAATTTCCTCAATAAATGCACAAATTAATCAACATTCATTCTTTCTATATTTTCACGTCATTGGGGATAGCAAATTCATAATCCATGAAGTCCTGACAATTTTTTTTTTTTAAGCTGGCACCTTGGGCCTCAGTATAGACAAGAACATCGAAGAGAAGTAGGAATTATAATTGCATCAGGCTAACAACCTCCATTTTGGTAAATGATGAACACATACCTTTGTGCAAAGCGATCAATGGCTCAAGTACACCTCGGTGAAAAGCGCTTACTGGGTCCTGCACACAGGAGCGCAGGCCTAGAAGACTGAGTGCATGAGCTTCGCGTGCAAGCAACTCTCGATAGGGGACAAGTTGAGAGGACCGACACATCAACGCTGCTGTGCTGTGCACAAATTCAGGTACCAGGCAGGTGTACGCATTGTCTGCCTGGCAATAATGGTACGATACCACCTGCAGGCAGGAATGTGGAGTCAATGAAATATGGAGATGGATGTAAATAACCTCCTCTCATCGCAAATTGTCACAACCCTCAAACATTCTGTACAATCTGCAAAGACATACAGAGCCTTCAGAAAGTATTTACACCCCTTGACTTTTTTCACATTTTGTTACGTTATAGCCTGTACTTAAAATGGATTAGATTGAGATTTTGTCACTGATCTACACATAATAACCCTAACCCCCCACACCTCCCCCCCCCCCCCCCCCCCCCCCGAGTCAATACTTCATAGAAGCAAGCACATTTGGCATTGATTGCAGTTTCGAGTGTTCTTGGGCGAATCTGAATCAGCTTTGAAAATCTGGAATTGGGGAATTTCTTCATTCTTCCTTCCAGATTTGCTCAAGCTCTGTCAAGTTGGATGGGGGAGCGTCGGTGAACAGCAATCCCCAAGTCTTTCCACAGATTCTCAATGGGATTCATGCCTGCACTTTGGCGGGCCATTCAAGGACTTTCACATTATTGTTCTGAAGCCATTCCAGTGTTGCTTTGGCTGTATGCTTGGGGTCAGTGTCCTATTAGAATGTAAATAGTCACCACAGTCTAAGGTATTTCTCACTCTGAAGCAGGTTCTCCCCAAGGATTTGCATGTATTTGGCTCCATTCATTGTTCCCTGTATCCTTACAAGTCTCCCAGTTCCTGGCACTGAAAAGCATCCCCATAGCATGATGCTGCCAACACCATACTTCACGGTAGGGATGGTGTTAGATGGGTGATGAGCTGTGCCCAGTTTCCGCCAGATGTAGTGCTTTGCATTCAGGCCAAAGGGTTCAATTTTCATCTCATCAAACCACATAATATTTTGCCTCATGCTCTGTCTTTCACATGCCTTTTTGCAAACTCCAGGCATTCTGTTATGTGCCTGTCTCTCAGGAGAGGCTTCCATTTGGCCACTCTCCCATAAAGCCTAGATTTGTGAAATGCTGCAAAGACTGTTTTCCTTCTGGAAAGTTCTCCCATCTCAGCCAAGGAACTCTCTAGTTCTGTCAGAGTGGTCATTTCCTTCTTCCTCACCTCCCTGACCAAGGTCCTTCTTGCCAGATTCCTCAGTTTTGTCGGACGGCCAGCTCTATGAAGAGTCTGGGTAGTTCCATACTTTTTCCATTTCCTAATGATGGAGCTCTCTGTGCTCGCGGGAACTTTCAACACTATAAATTGGTTTATTCCCTTCCCCAGATCTATGCCTCCTCACAATTCTATCTCAGAGTTATACGGACAGTTCCCTGCACTTCATGGTAGAGCTTCTGCTCTGACATGCACTATCAACTGTGGGACCTTATATAGAAAGGTGTATTTCTTTCTAAATCATGCCGAATCAATTGCATTGGTCACAGGTGGACTCCATTCAAGTTGCAGAGACATCTGAAGGATGATCAAAGGAAATTGGACGCACATGAGCTCAATTTGGAGCGTCATAGGAAAGAGGTTGAATACTTATTAACTCAAGACATTTCAGCTTTTCATTTTTAATACATTTGTAAAAAAAATTCTCAAAAAGAAAATTTCCACTTTCACATTATGGGGTATTATGTGTAGATCAGTGACAAAAAATCTCAGTTTAATAAATTTTAAATTCAGGCTGTAACAACAAAAAGTGAAAAAACTCAAGGAGTGTGAATAATCTGAAGGCACTGTGTATATAAATACTGAACATCAAAATAAACTAATCACGTTCATTTTTTGAAATGTGCAGCTTTACAAACACGTTTCTTCAATTGTAATGGCTGATTATGTAACGGGAACTTCACTTCAGTCACCTGGTTGATCAACAATGGCATGCTTGAGTGGTTCTGTATAGGGATCTTTCCATTTAAATAATGACCCTCATAATGAAATCCTGCAGTTCTTGTTGTTAGACATTCATTTACTGCTGTCTATGGTCACTCTAGAGGCTTCTGACAGGGAAAACAACAAGAAAATTAAGATGCCACACCTGAACAACGTTTAAGGGCAATTGGGATTCTTGAGGCCGGCGAACAATTGCCCGACGTCTTGGTTGCTCACAGCCTGCTATTTCCAACCTGGCCAGGCGTTATGGTGAAACTGGAACTGTGAATGATGGTCCACGAAGAGGAAGACCACGGGTAACCACCCCAAACCAAGACCACTGGATTGTGCTGCAGCATCTTCGTGATCGTTTCCACCCTGCGACGCAAACAGCTGCAGTGACAAAAGGTCTCCACAACAACCGCATCAGTGTCTCTACTGTGCGGAGGCGCTTGAGAAGTCGGGGCCTGGTGGCAAGACGTCCTTGCAGAGGTCCATTGGCGGAACAGACTAAGATGGTGTCTGCAGCATCGCCGCCGGACACAGCAACAGTGGAGTGCAGTCTTGTTCAGCGATGATTCGAGATTTTACCTCCATGCTGCTGATAGGCGTCAACGGGTAAGGCGCAGAGGTGGGGAAAGGTATGCATCATGCTGTATTCGCCAGATCAATTATTGGGGAGGACCCAGTGTGAGGTTACGGGCCGGTATTTCCACCAGTTTCAGGACACCTCTGGTCGTCATCGAAGGCAATCTCACTAGTCAGCATTATATCAATGAAGTTTTGAGAACTCATCTGCTGCCATTTCTCCAGGCTCATCCTGACATCACAGTTTTCCAGCAGGACAACCCTCGATCCCATGCTGCTCGCCTGACCACCAACTTCCTCCAGGAACAGAGTATTGAAGTGATGCCTTGGATGCCTTATTCCCCTGACCTCAATCCCATTGAGCATTTATGGGATAAGCTTGGTCGACGTCTTGCATTGAGGAGATCAAAGGCTGTCAATCGGCAAATGCTCATTCAAGGCTTGCAGGAGGAGTGGGACAGACTTCCCCAGAACCGCATCAGACGCCTGGTACAGAGCATGCGTCGGAGGTGTACAGCCTGCATCACAGCTCAGGGAGGACACACACGATATTGAGGACTGCTGTCATTCTGTCCTTGACTGTTAGGAGAGTTGTATCCATTCCTGTGTCATTTTGTTTTGATTGTATTCAGGTGCGTGCCTTTGTGTTGCAGTGCTGTGACTTTTGTTGCACCACCCCTTGTGATGTTCATGCTTTTTGCTTTTTTGTGATTGAGGTAACCTCTTGTTTATTGACGTGTTTAGTAAAGATAGCTGAACTTTACCTGTGTTCACATATTTTTAATTTTTGCGTGGAGGATTTCAAGGAGTGTCCTTCTTAAGATTTGATAAGTTTATTTTGCTGTTTAGTTTATATATATATAAACACCAAGGAACAAAAGTATATATCAATCAAGACGTAGTCGTGCTCTCACCCATCATGATGGAAAGACAAAACAGGACAAACAAGAAATGCAAATGTAGTTTTTTGCTGCCCGTACATTTCTTCCTGTGTGACATACCTGTGCGGCTAGGTGAGCAACAGCTCCATCTCGAAGGCGACGTAGCTCTGGTGTGCCAGGGCAGCTGCCACTTGTCACCAGAGTGTTGCAACTACTGATTTTGCTTTGAGAGGGAACAGGGACTGGCTGTGCCAAACGGAGTTCTTCAGCTAGTAAAAAAAATATAAAAAATACAACATTTGCTGGCTGTGGGCACACCTTTATTTGATACGTGTATATAGGCAAGATTTAGTTCAGACCTTTAAAAGGTTGTTCAAAATGTATTCATGTACAGGGGTTTACTTACACCCACCTTGCAAAATATTGCCTCAATGTTTGTGAGAGATAACTCCAAAACATTAATGATAATTATTCACCTCCATTAAATTAATTCTTACATGTGACAGCAAACAACCAAATATAAGTTTTGAACAAGAAGAAAATCACAGAAAATAATTGATACCTCAAAACAAGAGCATTTCCAATGACTGAGCAGAAAATATCGACCACAGTTTAACAAACAGGATTTTTTCTTTTTACAAAAAAAGTTTTTTTAAATGTGGGAGAAACATTAATGATTAAACAAACGTATTTTTGTTGAACAGTATTTCTGTTAACGCATAAACAATAAATGTTCGTACTAAGCAGTAGTCATGAAGGCAAATGCAAGACCAAATAGTGCATTGGAGTCATCAGAATGAACCAGAATAAGCAAAGAGAAAAGATGGAGACATCAGGAGGAACCTGAATAGGATTTGGGTTTCATCCGCGACTCCACTACCCACAACCCCATCCAGGTGCAACCAAACGAATTGTATTTTTGGGGTAGTATTTTGAGAGAGACCTGCGGTGCGGCCCTACGGTGTTCACACATGTCAGATTAACAATGCTGCCTGAGGAGCACAAGCCGGAGGTATGTTCTCCCCCACCCCATTCTCCTGGGGTATGTTCCATTAGCAATATGCTTGCTTGCCAAGCCAGCCGTTCCTTATCTAACGTTTCATTGGAGTGCTAGCTTTAGTGCTTAAGCCACTTGGCAAGTGCTCTTAAAACTTATTGGTAATGGAACACACCCCTGCGCCCTCCTGCTCTGCCACATCCTCCCCCCTCCTGCTTGGTTTCCTGATAGCATGTCTGTTCAAATGTCTTCCGATAATCACTTATTTGCAGCTTATTGCTTAAACCAAGTCTTAAAGTTATTTTTGGTAAGTTTACTATAAATACATGATATCTTCTCCTGAAAAGCAGCAGCAATTGCTTGGCTAGTGGTAAAGACTAAGTCAGTGGGAAAGAAGTTCAGACCATACATAGAAGCTTATAAATGACAAAAAAAAAAAAACCTTGGTGTGTTGGGTTGTTGTTTTCAATCAAGCCATCTTAATACAAAGCTTTTGATTTGGAAAGCGAATTGGTGTAAGGAAGAGACGGACCATGGCTGTTTCGAATGTCAGGTTGTTAGCAAGTGACTGAGATTTATTGTATTTTCTATAAATCTGTGATATGTTATTTTGAGAGAATACAAATCAGAAGTGAACCAGAAAGAACGGTTGCCAGTTTTTGGGAATAGCGTAATAAGTGTCAAGTGAAGCAAATACATCCAGGGTATTTGAAAGAATCTAGTTACAAATGAAAACCAATTGTTTGGGGTTCATCAGTGATGAGAAGATAGAATCAAATTAGATACTTTCATGCCAAGTGTTGAATATGGAGTTAATGATGTCAGACTTTACAATGGATGTGAAAATTTCAGCAAAGTAAGGAAAACAGAGAGAAATGCATATAAAAAGGAAGCACTGTATCACCTGGGTGTGACAATCTCACACGATCTTTGATGGCATAAGCACTGCCAGAACATTATACATTAGGAAAACCACACTCTTGGACGGCTTGCAGAACTTTGTCTCCTTGCCCTAAGGAAGTTAAAATAAGAGCCTACCAAGCTCTGGTACACCTTCTGTTACGGGGTCCTCCCCTATCCCCTGGTCTCGGTAAACCTCCGAACCCCAAGAGGGTCCCCGGCAGAAAGATATGTTATCCTTATTTGAAATCAATCAAATCAATAATGAAACCACACCAAGGGTTATGAACAAACAATAATATATTATAAATAACACCGGAATCACTACACAAATAATAATAGCAATTCGCCCTACAATCACTATTTTAAGATGGTACCACCTTATCTAGTCCTTTAACCCAAACTCACAGCACTCCCCCCAATGTCTCTGTACCCCTCCAAGGCGAAGTCGATTCGCTCCAGCGATCGTTGGATCAATGTCCGATCACAATCAATTGAGGCATGGACGATCGAAGCAACCCATAGGTCACGTGGTCCAACACCCAGCACAATAGCGGTGGAATGGGAAACCTCCCAGAGAAGTGCTCCGACGTACACGTTTGCGGTTCAATCAGCGAGTCTCCTTATAATCCTCCAAAAGCCACTTTCTGGGACAGCCGTCCCCGGCAACCCACCGGGGAATAATGCCCGGCCGACGTGACAAAAACCTTTTCACTTTTTTTTTTTTTTTGTATACTGAATCGAGGCTCGTGAAAGAGCTAACATTTACTTCACAAACAAATCGACAAATCGACAAGACAAACAAAATACACAAAAAGAGGGAGCGGAAGACAAGATGGGGAGAAAATGGGAAGGACACAAACACAACATCCGAGAGCAGGGAGATGTGTGGAAGGGAGAGGGCCCGGGGGGAGGAGACATGGGAAGGGGGGGGGGGGGGGAGGGAGAAGTATAGCACAAGGACACCAAGGACTTCCAGGACAGAAGTTGGTATTTCAAAAAGCGGAATTGGGGTGAAATTAGCGGGGGTAGAAAATATCAAGGTTTTGGATGGGGGAAGATAAGAGATGGTGGTGAACAGCTGTTTTAAAGACTTGGAAGGTGGAGTGGGATTGAAGAGAGTGAGGGAGTTTGTTCCAGAGGTGGGAGAAAAGAGGACTGAAGGAGTGAAGGTGAGCAGAGAGTCTTGATTTTGGCAGTTTAACCAAAAGAGGGTTGCAGGCAGATCTTGTGTGACCTGCAGGAATATTTGCGGGACAGAGCCCAGAGAGAGCTGGGGGGGCAAGGCCAGAGAGGAGTCGGTAGAAGACGGAAAGACCACCAACCTGCCTGCGGTGAGTGAGTGAGAGGCCCTTGGAGTTAGCTTCATCGCGGGAGATTCCAATGATTCTGAATGCTTTGGTTTCAACAGCGCGAAGGCGAGCTAGGTGTGAGGCAGGAGCACCAGCCCAGAGGGGAGAGCAGTATTCCATTGAGCTGCGGATGAAAGCCTTGTATGTGGTGAGGAGCTCAGGTGTGCCAAGGAAGGACTTCGCACGACGGAGGATGCCCAGTCGGCGACTGGCTTTGGAGGCCAGATTTGAAATGTGGTTTTTCCAGGAAAGATCATGGCAGATAGTGAGACCCAAAAGCTTGAGTGACAGAACTTCTTGGAGAGGATTATTCAGAAAGTGGATGGGAGGGTTGTCCAGTCGGTCTTTTCGAAGAGACATCGTAAGAGTGTGAGATTTGTCAGGATTGAAAGACATGTTCCACTTGTTTGCCCAGTCTGTGATTTTGTCAAGGTCTGCAGAGAGTGAGGAGGCTGCAGACTGCCGATCTGAGGGATGAAGAATGGAGCGACAGAGAGTAGAGTCGTCAGCAAAGAGATAGAGAGGATTTTCAAGAGAGTCAGAGAGATCATTGATGAAGACCAGAAAAAGCACAGGGCCCAGAACACTGCCTTGGGGAACTCCAGCCTGAACAGGAAGAGGAGATGAGAGAAACCCATTCAGGGCCACACGTTGACTACGACCAGAGAGGAAGTCCGCCAGCCATGCGTGGAGATTTCCATGGATACCAAAAGAGGAGAGTTTGGTGAGCAGAGCAGGGTGCCAGACCGTATCGAAGGCACGTGATATGTCAAGGGAGACTGCTCTAATTTCCTGTTTGGCATTGAGGACCTCCATCCATTGTTGAGAAAGCAGAAGCAGCATGTCCAGAGTGGAGTGTCCAGGTCTGAAACCAAATTGATGATCAGAGATCAAGCCATTGGAGAAGAGGAAAGATTTCATATCTGAAGCAATGATGGATTCCATGACTTTGCTGATAATTGGGAGAAGGCTGATTGGTCTGTAGTTGCTGGGATCTGTTTTTGCACCTTTTTTGTGCAAAGCGGTGATGTTGGCAGATTTCCAAGCAGATGGAAGATGACCTTGAGCAAAAGAGAGGGTGAAGAGAACAGAGAGAGGGAGTGAAAGAGCGAAAGAACATGATTTTAGGACCCGTGGGCTGATGCCGTCAGGTCCAGTTGCAGAATCAGAGTCGAGGGTTGACAGAAACTTTTCCACCTTGTCAGGAGGAAAGGACACAGAGTCCAGGAGCAGCTGGGTACGACTGGGTACGGTGGGTACAGAGAGGGATGGGTTTGGGACACAAGATTTAGAGGCAAACACAGAGTTGAGGCATTCAGCTTTTTCACGTGCGGAGTCAGCTGTGTGGCTATTTAAGGTGAGGGAGGGGATGGAGGGGGAACAAACACCAGAAACAGATTTTACCAGACGCCACCAGGATTTGCAAGAGGGAGACAGATAAGAGAGTTCGGTCCTGAGGACGGAGAGATATTGTTTCCTGGCTCTCCTGAGGGTGGACACACACTTGTTTCGGGCTTTGTGAAAGGAAATGAGATTTCCTTCCGTTGGATTTGCTTTCCAGGAGACGAAAGCAAGTTGTTTCTGGGCAATAGCCTCACCACAAGATTCCGTGTACCATGGACGGGAGGAAGGGTATGACAACTGAAGACGAGAAGGGATAAATCTGTGCATGAGAGAGAGCAATTTACTTTGGAAGAATTCCCAGGATGAGTTGATGTCACAGGCAGTAGAGATGGGAGACCAGTCCAGATGATTGATGGCTGCTTGAAGACCGTGCCAGTTGGCCTGAGTGAAATGCCAGACTCGTCGACGCTGAGGAGGCTCTCTGAAAATGGTCAGAGAGATGTCCACTTTAACAAGCACATAATCAGAAGAGCCGATTGGAGCAGAAGAAGAGCAGCAGACATTTTCAGGGAAGTTAGTCATAACCAAGTCCAGAAGAGAAGATTCTCCGTTGACTGAGATCCGGGTTGGGAAATTGACAGATTGTGTCAGTCCCAGTGAGTCACAGAAGTCCTTTGCTAAAGAGCCATGGCTGGTGAGAGAGGTACCCACCCCCAGCCAACTGGCATGGTGACAGTTGAAATCACCACATATGAGGAAGAGTGAGTTGGGATGGGTAGATAGAAGTTGGTCCATATTATCAGACAGCGAGATGTAGATGGAGTCATCACTGTTTGGTGGACGGTACAACACGCATATGAACAAAAGGTGGGAGCGAAGGGGAAGCCGTAGCCAAAGGTATTCCTGGGGGTGAGGTGGAGAGAGGGCAGTGCAGGGCGAGTGAGGAAGAGAGTTTTTTATAAAGATAGCAACCCCACCTCCAGGACGAGGCTCAGGTCTATCATACCGGAGGAGGGAGTAACCTGGGAGAGATACCAAGGAATCAGAGACATCATGAAGGAGGAAGGTTTCTGTTAAGCAGATCACGTCTGGTTTGTCAGAAGCAACCTGTATGGAGAGATCAGTTAAGTTTGAGCGAAGGCCCCGGATGTTTGAGGTCCATACTGTTAAGGAAGAGGAAGGGGGAGCATCGGATACAGAACAGGGGGGGGGGGGGGGGGGGAGCGGTAGGGCAGGATGTGGAAGAGGAGGAAGAGGTAGGGAGAGCTGTTGCAGGTGTGTCAGAGATTACAGAATAGCTTGGAGAAAGGGAAGAATGGAGCAGACAAAAGGTTTGATGGTGTTTGGGTGAGGCGCAGTGAGGTGTTATTTGAGGATGGGGAAGAGTGAGGCAGAAGGTTGAGGAAGATGAAGGTGAAAGTTGGAAGGGGGAAGAAGCGGGGAGGACGCTTTTAGGAGGAGGGGTGAGAGGGGAGTCTAGGAGGGGAGGAGTGAGGGAGAGTCTCGGAGGGGAGGGGTGTGGGGGGAGTTTAGGAGGGAAGGGGCAGGGGGGAGATTTGAAAGGGATGGGTGTTTGGGAAGATTTGGGGGGGAGGGGCAAGGGGGAAGATTCGACAGAGATGGGTGATGGGGAAGATTTGGAGGGGAGGGGTGTGATTGGATTTTGAAAAGTGTACGATTTATGGGAAACGAACATTTATTGCAAAATGAGTTTCTTGAGACATTAGAGTCAAAAATACGTTTGAGGACGCTGAAGGATGGGTGGAGTTCTGGAGAGTTTAGGGAATGAATGAAAGATGCACTGTAAGAGATGGAATTTGAATGAATAGAATTGGTGAGCAAGTCGAAAGCATCCTTTTATAGAAGAAGTAGAAAAAAGTGTTGTAGAATATGACATAATAATAAAGTTCTTCAGGGGACAGATGAAACATGTATTAACAACTTGATCACGTGATCTCGAACAACGTGGTCGAAGAACGAAAGAACAAATAACGAAGAACGAAAGAGCAAAAGAACGAAGAACGAAAGAACAAATAAGAACGCACAAGCGGATAAGAACAGGGAAGGAAAAAAAATTTTGGGATTTTTTTTGGAGATTTTAAAACAAGGGAGTATGGGTGAAAAGACCGTGAAAAACAGAGACCGAAAGTAGTTGCAGCGCGATCGAAGAACCGCTGAGACAAAAAACAAAAGCCTCAAGCCAAGGTCTGAGGACACGGTAGCCTACTAGTACTACACTAGGCCTCAGAATACACGATACGAAAAAACCGACGATTCTGTACACAGGTATGAAAAACCAACACCGAGAAACCTATTAAAGTCACCCCAATAGGTACATGCACCGAAAGAAAGATAAAGATACGACAAAAACACAAATGTGAAAGATCACTTAGCTTCGAAAGCGTGAGCGCATGGAACAGCTTCGAAAAGACGTGACCTCGCCGTGATCTCGCCATGGCGTGTGATCACTGAAGGTAGCGCACGTGGCGAAATGGCGGACGGCTTTCACTCGAGCCGGGGCTTTAAGGCAAGGATACTCCGGAACCTCAAAGCAGATACCCGACTACCCAGGCTCCACAGCACTCCGGCGATATCACCTATCGCACGAACTTCCTTTCAAGGACGCAAAGTTCACTCGCACTGTACGCTCGACCGCTCGGTCCGGAGCTTCCACAAAAACGTCTTTTCACGATCTCCTCAGGCCTCTTCTCCCTCGCTCCCTTTCTCTTCCGGGTCACGATCCGGATTTTCCGGCCACATTTTACCCGGAGCGCTTTTAAACCTTTTAACCACAATAACCCTTACTGAGAACCAACAATAATAATAATACCAACAATAATTAGGGCCGAATCCGTAACACTTCACCTGGAACACCGTGCTTGGAACCCTTGTACCGATTCAGCCATAAATGCCTTGAGCAAGTACACATGACTATCGCCCACTTTTTTATCGTGATTACTGTTGAACCATCTCTGCCTCAACATCAACGCTGGTTTAAAATTTGGGATGAGACTTTACATGGACCTCGACTTCTGGCACAATGCCCAATGTTTTATAAAACCAGTACAATCGAGTTAAAGACTTATTTCCAACCATTATTATACCTGCCACATTATTCAGGAGAAACGATAAATCAACTCAAATATCTCATACCAGGAGCTACAATTGATTGTTTCAACTTTTCATTCTTCCCAAGAACTACAAGCATCTGGAATCTGTTCCCATCCACACCAGTCATTGCACCATCCATTGCAGATTTGCAGGAGTTAGCTCTACCAGTGGTTAGAATGATGTAACCACCTGCTGGCTCCAGGCTGGTTTAAATTAAAAATAAAAAGGTGTATCAAATTAAAGGTATGGCAAAAATATGATCCTCGGATTTTAACTCTATTAATGTATTTCTTCTTTTACTTTCTCCTCTTTTTTTAACTCGTCACTTCCTTACTTTGCACTATCGCTCATTGATGTCATCAGAGTACCTTGCCAGGATAACTTCCTGTGGGAGCTCCTAAAGGCAATTACTTTAAAACATAAGACAAAATCATTGCAGGTATTTTTTTTTAAAATGAAAGAAATATCTATAAATCAATGACAGTCACAACATCGACATTGTGGGATAAACTTCATTCTGACCTTCGGACCAGATCATTCTACTCTGGACATGCTGCTTCTGCTGTATCAACAATCGATGGAAGTCCTCAATGCCAAACAGGAAATCAGAGCTGTCTCCCTTGACATATTTCGTGCCTTCAATACGGTCTGGCATCCCGCTCTACTCACCAAACTCTCCTCCTATGGAGATGGATACCTCCACGCATGGCTTGCAGAAATAAAATCATTTGCAGACATAAAAATCTTGCACAAATCCTTTCTGGTCGCAGTCAACGTGTGGCCCTGAATTCTCTCATCTGTCCAGAGGCCAGAGTTCTCTCATCTCCCCTTCCTGTTCATGCTAGAGTTCCCCAAGGCAGTGTTCTGGGCACTGTGCTTTTTCTGGTCTTCATTAATGATCTCTTCGACTCTCTGGAAAATCCTCTCCATCTCTTTGCTGATGACTCCACTCTCTGCCGCTCCACATATCAACCCTCAGATCAGCAGGCAGCAGCATCTTCACTCTTTGCAGACCTGGACAATATCACAAACTGGTCAAACAAGTGGAACATGTATTTCAATCTTGACAAATCTCACACTCACACTTTGTCTCTCTGAAAAGACCTTCTGGACAACCCTCCAATCTCCTTTCTGAACAATCCTCTTTGAAGAAGTTCTGTCACTCAAGCTTTTGGGTCTCACTATCTGCCATGATTTTTCCTGGGTAAACTACATTTCCAAGTTGGTCTCCAAAGCCAGTTTCCGACTGGGCATCCTCCGTCGTGCGATGTCCTTTCTGGGCACTTCTGAGCAACTCATCACATACAAAGCTTTCATCCACAGCACAATGGAATACTGCTGTCCCCTCTGGGCTGGTGCTTCTGCCTTACACCTAGCTCGGCTTCACACAGCTGAAACCAAAGCATTCAGAATCATTGGAATCTCCCACGATGAAGCCGATTCTGAGGGCCTTTCTCTCTCTCACCGCAGGTAGGTCGGTGATCTTTCTTTCTTCTACCGAGTCCTCTCCGGCCTTGCCCCCCCCTGCTCTGTCTGTGCTCTGTCTGCCAAATATTCCTGCAGGATGCACAAGATCTGACAGCAACCCTCTTCTGGTGAAACTGCCAAAATCAAGACTCTCTTCTCACCTTCACTCTTTCATTCCTTTTTTCTCCCGCCTCTGGAACAAACTCCCACACTCTCTTCAATCCCTCTCCTCCCTCCAGGTCTTTAAAACAGCTGTTCACCACCATCTCTTATCTTCCCCCATCCAAAACCTTGATCTTTTCTACCACCATTAAATCACCTCAAATCCACCTCTTTCAATCCCCAATTTCTTTTCTGAAATTTCTAGTCGTGTTAATTTGCTTTATACCATGTACCCCTCCTACCTCCCCCAGCCCTCCTCCCTCCACAGATCTACTGATGTCCATGTTCTCTACTGTTGTTGTGTTTGTGTGCTTCCCTCTCTCCCCCTCTTGTCTCCTGCTCCCTTCATTGTATGTTTTATGTGTCTGTGCATGTTTTCATGTTCAATGTGTTAGCTCTTACACGAGCCTCGATTCTGTATACAAAAAAAACAAAACTACTTTGATCCATCAATTGTAAATATCCATCATGCAATTGGAGAAACATTCATCAAAGTGAATCATGGAGGTATTCAGCATGGGTATTAAAAGCCCCTACAATCAGTATCTTTTGAGGCCAAATTAGTAACGTTGACAGGAAATCTTAAGAAACCACCAAGAAACAAAGCACGTTAGTTTGGACCTTTGTAAAAGATTCTTATTTTATGGATGAGCCAAAACGTAAATGCAAAATTGTTTGACATAAGAATGTCAATTAATGGAGTCAATATGTGTGTTGAAAGAGCCGATTTGGACAGATTATTTGGCCATTCTCTTGGGCAGTGAGAAAAGTGAAAACTCTGCAGAGTTATTTCAGTGTCCGTTGTTGTATTAACAGGTGACAGCCATATTTATGTTTGACAGCAAATCTACACCCATGTCGGAAATGTGCTCATGTAGGCGAGGTACTGGCCAATGGTAAGAGAACGTGTTAAAAAGAGCAACTCGGATATGAGAATTTGTGAGAAAATGGGAGAATATTGGCTTACAGAATAACGGGAAGGGAAGTTCAACTCAGTACGATAGGACAACGTTGCCGAGGAAACATGATCACATACAGGAGCAAACGTTTTGCAAACCAAAAAACGAAACAATATTTGGAATCGACAACTCGCTGGGATAAATAAAGTTCATTAAACGCAGAGGCATGGTTGAAGAGCGACAATATCCATTTCCAACATGGATATTTTAATTTTAGGCCGAACTTTATATGCTTGGCAGGCAACAAAACCTGGTACATATTAAAATTCCAATCATTACCATGGTGCACAAATTCCTCTGTAATGAATTCCTTCTCGGGCACTGTCAGATTGGTGCTTTGCAGGCGGGGCATTGCATTACAAATCGTGCCATCACATCTCCTTCCATTAAAACTTTCAAATTAATACGAGATGGTGTATTAAGATACGATTTTTAACACCTGAGATCATGTGCCTTACTGTATAGTGGTAGCATTATCTGCGGTTACACTACAACTGCATACTTCCAGAAGTATTTGCATTAGCTCTTCTCAACAACTGAGTATTTCATCTCACTTGTGATGATATCCAGTTACTATTACAATGTATTACATGCATTGCCAAGTGTTCAACATCAACAGAACTGGTCGCACACAAAGGTTTTCTCACTGCCATTTATATATTACTACCCAAAATTAGTCCATTTACATGTGTGGCTTGCTTTAAGAGGGCTACGGTTCGTATGGCAACAAGACTAAACCGCAGATAATGCAACCACCATACGTGAAAATTGCACATATCCTCAGGGAATGCTTCACTCTCCTTTGTAAAAATCGATGCCTTTATCACTGCCCTCGAAGCTATAGGAATTTAATAAAGTAGGCTTTGTCATAATCGATACCGGCTTCGTTCCTTATCATTCTTTGCACTATATACGGCACTCTTGCTCTTCGCACAACTTAACCGTTTCACTCCCCAAACAGTGCATTCATGGCAGAGGACAGCGTGGGTGGTTGTTTGGACAGTCAATATTCTCGGCTTTTCCAGTAACTTCCTCAGCTGCCACGTTTCTTTCTCCTACTATATCTGTTAACAGATCTACTTGATAAACACTGGTAACTGAGAGAAAAAATAAAAATCGGTATGTCCCTTTCCCGATGTTTGATTCTTTTTTTTATCAGAGAAGCAGGCTGGACGAGCTTGTTAAATGAAGAAATGTAAGGGTCTGTATTTTCCACTCACATATACCTGTTCCGTTTAAGCAAGAATTTGACTAACACGAAACCAAAAATCTATATTTCAGGAACTCGAAACACGAAACACCAGCTCCCTTAATAATCATTGAAAAGTCATCATCGTCATTGAGAATGTCAAGTGATTCTTCACCACTGAGTGATAGGGCCAAAAACGACATATAGCATCATATTTCAAAAAGTTGTGGACGAGTTATGACAAAACTAAGTGGACGAGTTGGTTAAGTGACAAGAACAAGCCGATTCGATTTCAGTTCAGGTCCGATTCCAGATTCGGCCTACCGGTGGAATACAATACATAAACTGTTCAGCCTGGCGGAGGTATGCCTCCTACCGAGTGCCGTTCTAGTTGAGTATAGTAGGATTTCTGTAAGATTTGTTAAACAGCCACAAGCTAAATCAAACAAGAAGGCCAATAAACTTTTCAATCCATCTGACTTATCACCATATGTACAACTGCAAAAAACTTATTCCCCCTCTGCAAAGCACCAGGACGAAAGAATGAGGAAATAGTCTTGGTCATTAAGGCTAGTGTCAAACCTCCGACCAGGAACGTTCAAGCTCTCAGTCACGGAGATGCTTCAATGCCTGTCCAGTTCTCAAGACAACACTTCACTCTTAGGACCCAATAGCAGTATTAAAGTAATGGACCACATCGACTGCACCTTGGTGAACATGATCTACAAAATCATGTACATTCTCTGCAAGAACATGTACATCGGTGAGACTGGGTAGTCACTTCCATGAACATTTGCTCAATGCAAGAACAAATGGCACAGACCTCTCCAAGATGATTGCTTTACACTTCAATCTTCCCAGACAATCCTTCAATCACCTGGCAATCTCTGGTGTTTTTCCCCATTTCAGCACCATGGAAAGTCACAAGCATAAAGAGCAAATATACAGGATCGGCTCCCGACTGAATCAACGAGCGCTTTTCATTCATTTAGACGTTCATTTTAATTTTAATTTTTCAATAATTTTCCCCTTTTAATTTCGTTTTACCTATCTTACCTGCGAGCTGTGTAGCCAGGGTTTAATTCTTGACCCGTTAAAAAACTGTCAGATTGGTGATTCATAAGCAGGGTATTGAATCCCAAAGTACACCGTCCCTTGGATAGACGTTAAACTGGGTGTACCATTTCTCAGCAATAGTTAGTGGATGACAACGACAAAGTGGTGTCGTTTGTGAATAGTAGACGAGTTATCGCCAACACCTTGAGAAAATGCCAAAATTCCTGACGAAATAAACTGCAGTGATACATTAGGCCTGGGCAGCCGGTTCATGACAAAGGCTGCGCCAAACTTCTCCCTTGGCAAACCCCACAATAAGGTGGAATTAATAGGTAGTAGTAGTAGTAGTGGTGGTGGTGGTGGTGGTGGTGGTAGTAGTAGTGGTAGTAGTAGTAGTAGTAGTAGTGGTAGTAGTGGTAGTAGTAGTGGTAGTAGTAGTGGTAGTAGTGGTAGTAGTGGTAGTAGTAGTGGTGGTAGTAGTAGTAGTGGTAGTAGTGGTAGTAGTAGTAGTGGTAGTAGTAGTGGTAGTAGTAGTAGTAGTAGTAGTAGTAGTGGTAGTAGTGGTAGTAGTGGTAGTGGTGGTAGTGGTAGTGGTGGTAGTGGTAGTAGTGGTAGTAGTGGTAGTAGTAGTGGTGGTAGTAGTAGTAGTGGTAGTAGTGGTAGTAGTAGTAGTGGTAGTAGTAGTGGTAGTAGTAGTAGTAGTAGTAGTAGTAGTAGTGGTAGTAGTGGTAGTAGTGGTAGTGGTAGTGGTGGTAGTGGTAATAGTAGTAGTGGTGGTAGTAGTAGTGGTGGTAGTAGTAGTGGTGGTAGTAGTAGTGGTGGTAGTAGCAGTGGTGGTAGTAGTAGTGGTGGTAGTGGTGGTAGTGGTAGTAGTGGTAGTAGTAGTAGTAGTAGTAGTAGTAGTAGTATAATAATAATAATAATAATAATAATAATAATAATAATAATAATTCTTTAAGCTTGGAGTTGTATTGCCACTGCAAACACTTAAAATATGATGGAATCATTTTCTCTACTTTTTCAGTCCGATAATGCTCAATCAGTTTGCAAAGTGTCAACAAGCAACACAATGAGCCTCACCAATTCCAATTCCATCATCATCATCATCAACTGTCAAAATTGCCTAGAGACATATTGGTATAGGCTAAGTACCCACCATTTTGGTGGAATGTATTGCCTCATCAACCAATTACATTTGAAGGATTACACAGCCATATTATAAGAACATCAATATGTGTGTTTGATGGGAAATACCAACAAGCTAACAGAAAATAGCCATCTGGCTCTGTAATTCAAGATGCGAAACAATTTAATATTCTTTCCACGTGATTTTACATAAATCCCTTGCTTTCAAGATGGCTGATATTACACAAATAATTTTTGTTGATTGGATAAAAGTGTTCTAGTGGATTTTCTGTACAAGGAATTATAGAAATGCCAGAAAAATGGTCAAAGTGTTTTATGTAAAAAGATATGGACAAACGTCCAAAATATGGCGGCCATTTTGAATTTCAAAATGGCCGCCGCAGACGCCGTTGAAAAAAATGGAACCAACTCTAGTCTTGTTGCCTATGGTATTAGGATGCCAAAAAACCTTGGTTCCACTAGTATAGCAAATTTTGCATCAAAAGTACACAACACCATGTACTATGCTAGAATAAATATTTGGAAATATATTATTTCCATTTCAAAGAAGCTGCTTCAAAATGGGATTATTGGCCAAGCACAATTGAAATCTAAACGAAGATTATGAATCTGTGTCTCTCCTCTCTGTGTGTCTTTTCTCTTTCTCTCTTTCTATCTTTCTCTCCCTCCCTCTCTTTAAGAGTGGGAATTGCAGTGGTTGATTTGCCTTTGCTTTCCCAGTGGTAATTAGGACATTAATTATAAATAATTTAATTTACTGATGTGGGAAAATTACATACCCAGACCAGGAATCGAACCCAGGTCCTCTGGTAAACCGTACCAGTGCTCAGCCACCTGAGCTATCTGGGTGACCCTGAAAAGCATGCAATTTCTTCCCTTTTCCACATATGTCAATTAATTAATTATAATCCTGTTCATTTATATAATTGCGTCTACGCCCCCAGTGGTGTTTATAATAGCGGACACATTTGGAGGAATCGGGTTCGAATCCCGGTCGATCGCTGAATTAACGCCAGGGGGGTTGACTCAGCCTGTCATCCTTCCGAGGTCGGCAAATCGAGTACCAGCTTGCTGGGATGAATGATCCCGGTGTGTACCCCGATCTAGAATAGGTACACCGTATCCCTGCGCATCGTAAGAGCGTGACCGAGGGTTGGCGTCAGGAAGGGCATCCGGCCATAAAAACATTGCCTCAAACAGGGAACCATGATTGTCATGGGGCCCGCAAGGCTAACCCTCGCTATAGCAGGGAAAATTGGCCTTAAAACGAACATTCATTCATTCATACACATTTGGAGGAATACCCACTCGTGATCAGGCCGTTGGTGCTCCTACGGTTGGCAGTGAGTGCCCCGGAAGCATTGACGGAAAGAGAGTGGCAACTATGTGTGTGGGAAAATTGCATGCTTGGTCATGGTTGCCCAGATAGCAGAGCATTGGTATGGTTCGCCAGAGGACCTGGGCTCGATTCCTGGTCTGGATGTGTAATTTTCCCGCATATATGAATTTATTTATAATCCTGTTAATTAAAGTAATTATAAATAATTTGTTCAGGGCGTGAGTGATAACTCGCCTACAATTCACAAAAGGCACCGATGGATCTTTAACCTCCCCAAACTAATGCTAACAGGCAAGACACCCAGCTCAATGTCCATCAGAGGGATGACACATGATAAAATTGGAACCATTTTCGTTCGGAAAACATAAATACTGTATTTGGCATTTGTCTCACAGCAACTAATAAGACAACAAGATTGATGAAAAATGCAGAATATTATTGCTTAATGTGTATTAGTTACTGCATCAAGTGCAATGATAATCCATGTCAGGGTTCTCAACAATGACTTACAGCGCAGTGTGGGTAAGCCCCCACTAGACACGATCTGCCGCATGCGGTTTCCATGGCAGCTGAGAGCAACAAGACGCGAAATGATGGCCGTCTTCCCATAACCCACTTCTCCCAACACAACAGAACCGCGGTTGCACTCGGGGTCAGAGCCTCCCAGCTGGGTGCCGATCTCATGGAAGAGCCAGTCACGACCCACAAACATCGAGTCGGCCGTGACGCTCGGAACCTCAAACAGAAGGGGCTTGAGTACAGATTCAGGGGCTTGGTATGGAGAGAACCGCGCTGTTGGTAGTAAGAAAAAAAAGAAGGCAACAGCATCAAGTGAGTAAAATGAATCAAGCACAAACCCAGCTCAATGGTTGAGAAGAAAAATAAACTGCACAGAAATTTAAAAAATACAATTTTCTTTAATACTTGTAAATTTACAAATGTCTTCCTTCATGCAGGCCACAATTAATATTCTTACACATTTTGTTGCTGTTCAAACTATAAACCAAAAAAACTATGGTGCTCTTCACATTGTAACATTTGCATTAAGCTATGCTACAGTGCCTTCAGAAAGTATTCACACCCTTCGACTTTTTTCACATTTAGTTGTGTTACAGACTAAATTTAAAGTGGATTAAACAGATTTTTTTTGTCACTGATCTACACATAATACCCCATCCCATATCCCAAAGTGGAATTTTCTTTTTAGACATTTTCACAAATCAATTAAAAATGCAAAGCTGAAAAGTCTCGAGTCAATAAGTATTCAACCTCCTTGCTATACCACTCCAAATTGAGTTCAGGTGCATCGAATTCCCTTTCATCATCTTTGAGATGTCTCTACAACTTGACTGGAGTCCACCTATGGCCAATTAAATTGATTGAACAGGATTTAGAAAGAAAAACACCTTTTTATATAAGGTCCACACTTGACATTGCATGTCAGAGCAGAAACTCCATGAAGACCAAGGAATAGTCCGTATAACTCCAAGATAGAATTGTGAGGAGGCATAGATCTGGGGAAGAGAATAAAACAATTTCTGGTGCATAAAAAGTTCCCAAGAGCACAGTGAGCTCCATTATTGGGAAATCAAAAACATATGGAACTACCCAGACTCTTCCTAGAGTTGGCCGTCCAACCAAACTGAGCAACTGGGCAAGAAGGACCTTGGTCAGAGAGGTGAGGAATAATTATAATCCAATGACCACTCTGACAGAATTACAGAGTTCCTTGGTTGAGATGGGAGAACTTGCTGGAAGGACAACTGTCTCTGCAGCACTTCAAAAATCTAGGCTTTATGGGAGAGTGGCCAGACGGAAGCCATGCCTGAGAAACATGCACATGACAGCATACCTGGAATTTTTTTTTTTGGTATACAGACTCGAGGTTCGTGTAAGAGCTAACACATTAAACATGAAAACATGCACAGATACACAAAACACATAATGAAGGGAGCGGGAGACAAGAGGGAGAGAGAGAGGGAAGCACACAAGCACAACAACAGTAAAGAACAGGAAAGTCGGTATATCTGTGGAAGGGAGAGGGCTGGGGGAGGAGGGAGTAGGGGGCACACGGTATAAAGCAAATGAACACTACTAGGAATTTCAGAGAAGAAGTCGGTATTTCAAAAAAGTAGATCTGGGGTGAATTAACGGGGGTAGAAAAGATGAAGGTTTTGGATGGGGGAAGATAAGAGATGGTGGTGAACAGCTGTTTTAAAGACCTGGAAGGAGGAGTGGTATTGAAGAGCGTGAGGGAGTTTGTTCCAGAGGTGGGAGAAAAGAGGAATGAAAGAGTGAAGGTGAGCAGAGAGTCTTGATTTTGGCAGTTTCACCAGAAAGGGTTGCTGGCAGATCTTGTGCGTCCTGCGGGAATATTTGGGGGGGTGGGGGGGGGGCAGAGCACAGACAGAGCAGGGGGAGCAAGTCCGGAGAGGAGTCGGTAGAAGACAGAAAGACCACCAACCTGCCTGCGGTAAGGAAGTGATAGGCCCTCAGAATCGGCTTCATCGCGGGAGATTCCAATGATTCTGAATGCTTTAGTTTCAACCGCGTGAAGCCGAGCTAGATGTGAGGCAGGAGCATCAGCCCAGAGGGGAGAGCAGTATTCCATTGAGCTGCGGATGAAAGCTTTGTATGTGGTGAGGCACGTGCAAAAGGGCACGTGAATGGCTCAGAGCATGAGGCAAAAGTTTATGTGGTTTGATGAGCCGAAAATTTAACTATTTGGCCTGAAGGCAAAGTGCTACATCTGGCAGAAACCGAGCACAGCCCATCACCCATCTAACACCATTAGTACCACGACACATGGGGGAGTCAGCATCATGCTATGGGGATGCTTTTCAGCAGCAGGGACTGAAAGACTTGCAAGGATAAAGGAACAATGAATGGAGCCATATAAAGCCAAATCCATGATGATAACCTGCTCCAGAGTTAAAAAGACCTTAGATCGAAGCGAAGATTTACGTTCCAACAGGACAATGACCCCAAGCATACAGAAAAAAGCAACACTGGAATCGCTTCAGAACAAGAACATGAAAGTCCTTGAGCAGCCCAGCCAAAGCACAGATTTAAATCCCATTGAGAATCTGCGGAAAAACTTGAATACTGTAGTTCACCGACACTCCCCATCCAACTTGACAGAGCTTGAGCAAATCTGCAAGAAATAATGGGAGAAACTCCCCAAATCCAGATGTGCAAAACCGATACAGACATACCCAAGAAGACCTGAAGCTGTAATCACTGCCAATAGTGCTTCTATGAAGTATTGACTCAGATGGCTAAATACTTGTATGAATTCTGTATTTAACTTTAAATTGTTGTAAAAATTAAAAAAAAATTAAAATTCCACTGACATTATGGGGTATTGTGTGTAGATCAGTAACAAAAAATGTTTTAATCCATTTTTAATTTTCATCAGTTTTAAAATTCAATCAGTTTTAATCAATTTTAAACTCAAGCTGGAGCACAAGAAAATGTGAAAAAAGTCGAGGGGTGTGAATACTTTCTGAAGGCACTGTATTAATCTCGACCCAGCTATAAACTGTCATCCCGGTGTCTCACAGCCAGGGTGAGGCATCAATGCGTGTGCCGTCATTCGGATTGACATTCAACTGGATGTCCCGTCTGCTGGCATTAGTTGGTGGGCATTAAAGATACTATGGTGTCCTCCATGAAGGGTAGGCGAGCTATCGCAGGCACCCTGAACTCATTTTAGATTCCTAACCTAACCTACAGGTTGCACTGCATCAGCAGCACTGTCACATTCCCAGCAATGGTGCAACCAAGCAACCACATGCTGAACACTAAATGGATGAACACACTATATGCTATGAATAAAGGAAATGAAGAACACATGTAGCAAGAGTGAGTTAGGAGTGTCATGACCAAATACATCATGACAAAGAAGTACTAGCTTTTATCCAAATACGAGGCCATCTATTAATGTTTTGTGCAAAAACGGCAGAACGTTTCACAACTTCCACTCTCTTTCCCCCAAACACATATTGCTTGCCTGTCATTTCCCTTCTTCCCTCACATGAATCCCATCTCTTCCAAAACCTACTTCCTCTTTTCTTCCTCCTCACCCCCAAACTCGCATATCTTGCCCATTCGTTTCAGCCTTCATCCAACTTTTCCTTTTCTCAATCTCATTTTCACAATTTACCGCAATCCCCTAATTCCATAGGTGTTTACATAATACAGGATTAGAGCTGACCTCTGTGTTAGCAAATATGAGTACGTCGCATAACGTCTCAGCACAGAATGGCTGAATTGCAAAAATGACACTGAAATTGTGTATTACCGCTGATGGTGACTTATCTTAGGGTGTGCAGATCAATGTGCATTTCATAAGCATTCCGAAGTCTTAAACAATACACTACCGGTCAAAAGTTTTAGAACACCTCAATTTTTCCAGTTTTTTATTGAAAGTTAAGCAATTCAAGTCCAGTGAATAACCTGAAATGGTACAAAGGTAAGCAGTAAACTGCTCGAGGTTTAAAAAAAAGTTTAGGTTCGCAAAAACGGGGAAATAATGTAAATTGCACAGTTATATTGTACAAAAAAAAAAAAAAAAGGCCTTCTTCAGGGAACAAGTAATGGGTTAACAACTTACAGCTGTTCTGCAGAAATGTAAGAAAATTAAGCCTTGAAAGTTGATGCAAACAATTCCTACAGGTGTCCCAACCTCTGCTGATTACTTGATTACAAACCCCCTGTCTGTATAAAAGCAGTATTGGAACAGACTGTTATTACACCCTCTGAAGCATTATTTGGACAATATTGCACTGCAGGAAGTAGTATATTGCTATCATAATGGCGAGAAAAAGGCAATTAACACAGGAAGACAGACAGACCATTATAACCCTTAAAAGTGTAGGTCTTTCCTTTAGAGAAATTGCAAAGAAAGGCAATGCGTCAGTGAGTACAGTTTCCTACAGCATCAAAAGGCACTTGGAAACTGGAGGAAACTCTGACAGGAAGAGGTCTGGCAGACCCAAAGCCACAACAGAATCAGAAGACAAGTTTCTGAGAGTCAACAGCTTGCATGATAGGCGGCTCACAGGACAACAGCTTCAAGCACAGCAAAACACTGGTCGAAGTAAGCAAGTCTCAGTTTCAACTGAGAAGAGGGAGACTTCGGGCTGCAGGTTTGACAGGTCGAGTAGCAGTAAGAAAGCCATTGCTAAGATGGCAAAATAAGAAAAAGAGGCTTGCCTGGGCCATGAAGCACCGCCTGTGGACTACTGAAGAATGGAAGAGGGTCTTATGGACCGATGAATCAAAATTTGAAATCTTTGGTTCATCATGCAGGGTTTTTGTACGCCGTCGAGTAGGCGAAAGGATGGTTCCTCAGTGTGTGACACCAACTGTCAAACATGGAGGAGGAAGCGTGATGGTCTGGGGCTCTTTTGCTGGATCCAGAGTCAGCGACTTGCACAGAGTGACTGGCACCCTGAACCAAAAGGGCTACTACAGCATTTTGCAGCGCCATGCAATACCCTCTGGTATACGCCAGGGTGATCAGGGGTTCATCCTACAGCAAGATAATGACCCTAAACACACCTCCAGGTTATGTCAAAACTACCTTCGAGGAATAGAACAAGACGATAGGCTTCAAATCATGGAATGGCCAGCACAGTCTCCAGACTTAAACCCCATCGAGCTGGTTTGGGATGAACTGGACAGAAGGGTGAAAGCAAAGCAACCTACAAGTGCAACACATTTGTGGGAACTTCTGTAACAGTGTTGGGAAGAACTTCCCGAACAATATTTGATTTCCATTGTAGAAAGAATGCCACGAGTGTGTTTGGTGGTTATATCTGCCAAAGGTGGCTACTTTGCTGAGTCAAAAATATAAATTAAATTTTGTTAAACAAAATGATTCTATGATTTCTTTTTTTTAATCTCCAATTGTTTATTTGTTCTATGCTTAATTTCAGAGTACATCGAGCCATTAAACTGCGTAAGTTTCAATAAAAACTGGAAAAATTGAGGTGTTCTAAAACTTTTGACCAGTAGTGTATGTACATATCAATTTCATATTTAATGGAAAGAAATTGCATGAAAGCTCTCTGCAAGGACTGCCACAGCTAGAATAGAGAACGATGTTTTTGTAAATAGATTTTGGGCAGTGTATTTGTTCTGATAAAATAAAATGTGGCATTGTATTTGGCTCCTCTGTCAAGAAAACAGATAGAATGGGGAGTCACAGAAATAGCTTGGAAGTTCAGTACTGAGAATTCAAAGCGAGTCATAAAACACCCGTTAAATAAAATATAGTACAATAAAAGGAGAAAAAGATACTCGTACAATGATCCCAAATTTCCTGTGTGCAACTTGCTCCTTGTCCAATTCCCCCATCCCTTTGTCTTACAGTTCCCCTCTACCACATTGTAGGTGAGGGCCTATCACTCCATTGGTCAGCTCTTAAAGAGCTTCGATCTCTGTAAAAAGAAACAAACCATAAAATAAAACCCCTTTTGGGTCTCCTGTTCAGGATTCGCATCCGAAACCATCGCTAGTGATGCCAAGATCACAGATTCAAATCCCACGGACCACATATGCGATAATGGGTGAAATAAATGTATGAGTGGTTTTGTATGAGTGGTGAAATAAATATAAACACAACCAAACAATACACACATACCTTTTAATCCTACATAGCTCAACTGTAACAATCAAATAACAAATGGGAGGAACAAAAAATTTCAAGGATGTATTCCTGTCTCGGATATATTTAATATTTTAAAATTTGTTTTGCATTATCATATCAAGGAAAAGCTGACAGGAAAGAAAATCATCCAGCTGTCAATCCATGGTAGCGGCCCATAATGTATTGCACCATATTTTTGAGATATTCTCCAAAAGCAAGAAAGCCATTTGACCAACCCATTTCCACTTCCTGGCAGAGGGGCTTCAACGGTGAGTCTATTTCACGGCCATTGGGCACCGAACTGCAACAGTGAGCAAACACCTTCACAGTGAGTCTCCTGCCTCCAAACCTATATGGTGGCCTTGACCATGAGCATTCTGAACTAGTGCTTGTGCGGCAAACACAAAGCAATCTCAATAGAGCTGCATATTCTAATCCCAAAGGATTGTTCATCTGTGCAAAATAGTGCTGCATGCCAATGCAAGCAAAAGTGCATTTTCAGCAAACGATGATGGGACAGGAGAGAGAGAGAGAGAGAGACAGAGAGACAGAGAGACAGAGAGACAGAGAGACAGAGAGACAGAGAGAGAGAGAGAGAGAGAGAGAGAGAGAGAAGAGAGAGAGATTGTAGATAGCCATTTGGGCTGCAAAAAGATGGTGGTGGTAGGGGGGAGGGGGCAAGGGGTGGCAGGGGTGGGGGGGGGGGAGGTGGGAATTCTATACATACCTCGCAGCTCCTGTTGAAGGCGCCCAGCCGCAGCCTGTTGCCTCGGCATGCGGATCGATGTGCGGAGGGGAGTGCATCGCTGCTCGTCCAAGTACGACAGATCTTCAAGCTTTGCTGTGCTTGTCGCTGGAATGGAGTACATGTACATTTTTAGGCCTTCATGTGACAAAACCCTCCCCTATCCTCCAGCTAAATAAATAAATACTATTGCTTGCATAAAATGGACTGGATAAATTTGAATGGAAAAAACAGGTTTCAATCAAACTCCCCTAATGTGTAACAGCAAGTAATATTGAACGTTATTCGTCGATTGAGGCTATGTGAATGAGAATTCATAGTTCTGCAGAGCAGAGCGGGCTCAAAAGAAGGCCATACAAGGCATGGTGATTATCTCAATGTTCATGCAATTTACAAAATACTGACTCAAAGAGCTGAACTCATTCAGCTCAAAATGATTTATTGTTCTTCTTTGATCTCACAACCAACACCATAGTAGGTTGAGAGAAAGAATGGGAAGAATTAAATCGAGGAACAAAACTTTCTCCTTCTTTTGCATCAGAAGCTAAACCAAAGTGAAATTTCTGCATCATGAAGGCAAAAATTTAACAACAAGTTCAAAAGTTGTGCGGGAGGGGAGAGGTACATACATTTGACTTGATTAAAATGCCCTTTAATATGAACTTTGAAATGATAGCAAAAAATACGAGTATAAACCAAAATTAAGAAATGAGTTAATATTACATCAGAATTCATGCAAATCAGTTAATTTTTTAACAAGACTGCTGCATTTCCAAGACTTTGCAAAAACACAAGGAATGCAAGTCAAAGCCTCTTTAAAGGCACCGATGTCGGGTGAAAGGACTATTTAGTTGTTATTGTTCTTTCTCAAATTCTTGTACAACTGTACTCTTCTGTCATTCAAAAGCACCTTTAATGGACCCTAAGGTCACGGACTGTTAAACCAGACATGCTTCGAAGTTCTGCGCCAGGAAGGCCCCTTCCTCGGTTTCTCCGTAGTCTAAACTTATGAGCGAAGCAAGTATCCAGACGACAGCTGGCACTTTGCCCTATTCCCCTGCAGACGACCCCACCCGCAGCTTGTTCTAATTGTTAATACTTGGGTACGATGGCAGGCGAAGAATGATGCGGAAATAGTAGGAATAAAATGATAGAAGAGAAGAGGGAGAGAGAAAAAGGCAGGTAAACAGAAAAATAATGAACTTAAAATAGGAGGCGGGAGAGAAATGTTTTAAACTGTCAGAATGAAGAAGAAAATGGTGATACGGGGATAGAATGGGGTTGGCAGGATGACCAGGAGGTACACACACACACACGAGGCGAGAAGTAGACACACTCAATACTGAGCCATCTAGTCTGGGTTTGAATCCAGACCCAGCTATAAACTGTCATCCTGGTGTCTCACGGGCAGGGTGATTCGTCAGTGTATGCACCGTCCCTCGGATGGACATTAAACGGGCGTCCTGTATGCTGGTATTAGTTGGTGGATGTTAAATATCCCAAAGTGTCCTTCACTAAGAGTAGGTGAGCTATCGCTGGCTTCCTGAACAAATTCCAAATTCCTTCCTTAATCTCCAGAGGGAACTGCATCAGTGGCAGTGATGCTACCTCACAGGCCAATGCTGCATAAAAAAAGAGAAGAAAGAAGAAGAAGAAAAGGAAGAAGAAGGGAAAAAACATCAAAGAAACAACGATGAATACAAGACAGGAAATAAGAATATAGGATGCAGATATGTCTTTTTAAACACAAACTCTTGGGTCTCACTCACATGGGATAAACAAGATGGACAACACAAGGACTTTCCAGAAAGAAAACAGAATTTAAAGGAGGTAGATTCAGGGTGGATTAACAAGGGTAGACAAGATCAAGGTTTTGGATGGGGGAAGAAGACAAGAGATGGACAAGAGATGGATGGATGGATGGAAGAGAGGGATGGAAGACAAGAGATGGTGGTGAACAGCTGTTTTAAAGCCCTGGAGGAGGAGTGGGATTGAAGGGAGTGGGGGAGTTTGTTCCAGAGGTGGGAGAAAAGAGGAATGAAGGAGTGAAGGTGAGCAGAGAGTCTTGATATGGTCAGTTTCACCAGAAGAGGGTTGCTGGCAGATCTTGTGCGTCCTGCAGGAATATTTGGGTGGGCAGAGCATAGAGAGCAAGGGGTGCAAGGCCAGAGAGGAGTCGATAAAAGACAGAAAGACTGCCAAAGTGCCTGTGGTGGGAGAGTTAAAGGCCCTCAGAATCGGCTTCATCGTGGGAGATACCAACGATTCTGAAAGCCTTGGTTTCAACAGCGTGAAGCCGAGCTAGGTGTGAGGCAGGAGCACCGGCCCAAAGGGGAGAGCAGTACTCCAGGTTAGTGCAGTAGCAAAATGTTTACCAAGCGGCACCTCTGACCTCTTCACCTCTTGACCCCATAATGTAATCCCTTTATCTTTTCATCATTATACATACTTGTACCAAGTTTGACTTGGTTCCCTTCAGCCGTTCTTAAATTATCATGGTAACAAAACCCTATTACAGACTGTGACCTTTGACATTTTGACCCCAAAATCAAATCAGTTCATATTTGCATCATAATACATACTTGTCCCAACTTTGGTCAAAATATCATTACTGAATTACAAGTTATTGCAGTAACAGGATTTTTATCCAACATGACCTTTGACCTCGTGTCCCCAAAATCGAATCAGTTAATCTTTACATCATTATACATGCCTGTACCAAGTTTAACTTACATCCGTTCAGCCATTCTCAAGTTATCACAGTAACGAAAACCTATCACGGACAGATGGACGGATGGACAGCTGGACGGACAACCAGAAAACATAATGCCACTGGCAACTTCGTTGGCGGAAGCATTAAAAATAAAAAGGAAAGGGTACATAACAAGAAATCAAGAAGAAATATAACAAGTAGAGGTCTGATGGAAGGAGGACAGATGGATAAGAGGTACTCGGTAATCTAATGCAGTTCAGCTCTCTGGTTCTTCACGGACAAAAACCGAGGGATCTCATTCAACTTCCGTAGGAGATGAGAATAATCAACTTCGATCATAAGCATGGAGGCCCGGTCAGAGATTTACCTCAAATAAATCAACCAATCATATCACACTAGACTCAGAATCATCTGAACAACACAACCTCAGCTTTACTGTTTGACATAATGGAAATGTATTTTCCCTCCAATCTTATTAAAAACAAAAGTTAAACTAGAACGGGCACTCGGTAGAGCGCATACCTTCGCCGCAGCTACTTTTGTTGCCAAAATAAAAGACTACAAGATCTGTGTAGCAAGATTCGAGGGAATGACACTCGATGACTACAAGATCTCGGCGCTGATTCGTTGTCACTGTGCCATAGTCCCGTTGATTTGCACGGAAAGAACCATGTTTACGGCTGCTAATCCAAGTTTATTACATGCATCCTTACAACTGTAAAATATGCATATATATATATATATGTTCTGTTTTTCATCTCTTCAAATTGCACCAACAGTCGAAAACATCATGACACATAAGAATGACACATCTACTTTCATCCAATTTGGATCCGAATTGACCGCGTTATGATTTTTAAAAAACCGCACATTTTGCAAGGGCGTGACCCCCCTGACCTTTGGCCCCCAACCGCTAACAAGGGTTATGACGTCAGAGTGTCATGTCGCATATCACAAGATTGGGCATTGAATTCTGAACATTTTGGCATTAGTTTCAGACAAATTGGACACAAATTGACCGCGCTATGGTAAAAAGACGATTTTGACCTTTTCATGACCTTGACCTTGACCTTTGACCCGATCGATTCCAAAATCTAATCAAATGGTTCCCGGATAATAACCTATCATCCCACCAAATTTCATGCGAATCGGTTGAATACTTTTTGAGTTATGCGAATAACATACACACACACACAGACATACAAATAAATACACAGCGATCAAAACATAACCTTCCGCTTTTGCGAAGGTAAAAAAACCCCATAAAACCGAACAGAACAGGAGGTGATGTCACGCGAGGTGGAATGAGGGAATTAAGGCTGGAATTACTACAGCTGGCAATAAATTTGACCACTTTTATTTGTAAACGTAATTTGATTTCTGCTACCAGGTCAATGAGAGACTTTCTGACGCCTGGTTAGCGTTTGGACCCTGTTTGGATTAAATGGCCTGCTGAGAAGCAGGAGGCAGAGATAAACGGTTTGACTAAATCAAACGTATGGGCATGTTCATTACCATCTCATTCAAGTACGGCAATAAAAAAAAAGGGAGAAAACCAAAAACATCACTCTACTCACAAGAAAGGTCTTCCCCTCCATCTATGGCATTACATCAAATACAAAACACCCATCATTCCACCAGGCCTGTTGATTCTTGCAGAGGGCAGCAGAGTGAAATGACATCTGGTGTGAAGAATCTATGGACTTCCATTAGAAAACTAAACCAGCCTTTATCCCAAGGCACAATCCAAAGGACAGAAAATAAATAAATAAACAAGAAAACGTCATGCGTAGCACGATACTTGCAAAATCCACACTCCCCCAAAAGTTTTCCAATGATACATGATGGCCTATGTTGACCTTTTGGCCTATGGTGACCTCAAAAATACTTGGTGGTTGAATTCAGTAACCAGATATGCAAGTCCTCTTCAAATTTCACATCAATTAGATGAAAATTTTGGATTTTAGAAATGTGGCCTATGTTGACCTTCCGATGTTGTCCTCAAATATACTAGGTGGTTGAATTCAGTGACGAGATATGCAAGTCCTCTTCAAATTTCAAGTCAATCGGATGAAAATTGAGGATTTTAGAAATTTGGCCTATGTTGACCATTTGGCCTATGTTGACCTTTTGGCCTATGTTGACATCAAATATAGTTTGTGGTTGAATTCAGTGACCAGATATGCAAATCCTCTTCAGATTTCAAGTCAATTGGATGAAAATTGAGGATTTTAGAAATTTGGCCTATGTTGACCTTTTGGCCTATGTTGACCTCAAAGGTACTTTGTGGTTGAATTCAGTGACCAGATATGCAAGTTCTCTTCAAATTTCAAGTCAACTGGATGAAAATTGAGGATTTTAGAAATTTGGCCTATGTTGACCTTTTGGCCTATGTTCACCTAAAATATAATTTGTGGTTGAATTCAGTGACGAGATATGCAAGTCCTTTTCAAATTTCAAGTCAATTGGATGAAATTTGAGGATTTTAGAAATTTGGCCTATGTTGACCATTTGGCCTATGTTGACCTCAAGAATACTTGGTGGTTGAATTCAGTGACGAGATGTGCAAGTCCTCTCCAAATTTCAAGTCAATTGGACGAAAATTGAGGATTTTAGAAATTTGGCCTATGTTGACCATTTGGCCTATGTTGACCTCAAAAATTATTGGTGGTTGAATTCAATGACCAGATATGCAAGTGGTCTTCAAATTTCAAGTCAATCGGATGAAAATTGAGGATTTTATAAATTTAGCAAAGTTGGTGACCTTTGGCCTATGTTGACCTTTTGACCTATTGACCCCAAAAACAATAGGCTTCTGGCATTTGACCAACTCTACCATTTGGTGAAGTTTGGTGAAGATCGGTTGAAAATTGTGACCTGTAGGCCGGTGACAAACTAACAAACAGAGTCACAAACACAACCGACCAATATACTTGAAAAATCTTCGATTTTGCAAGTAATAAATAAATAAATAAATAAACAAGACGTCATGCATAGCATGATACTTGCAAAATCCCCCCCCCCCCCCCCCAAAGTTTTCCATCGATACAGCAAATTGTCCATTTCATGAAGATTAAAATTTACAATCTTGATCAAAACTCGGGTCAACAGGATGAAAATTGACGATTTTTCAGATGAAAAATGACGATTTTGGAAGGGTGACCTTGAGTTGAACTTTGACCTTTTGACCTCAAAACTAGTTAGCTTCCCTATTTAGTGACTCGATGTGGAAATGCTGTTCAATTTTCAAGTCAATCGGATGAAAATTAAGGATATTAAAAATTTGGCCTATGTTGACCTTTTGGCCTATGTTGACCTCAAAAATAGATGGTGGTTGAATTCAGTGAGCAGATATGCAAATGCTGTTCAATTTTCAAGTCAATCGGATGAAAATTGAGGATTTTAGAAATTTGGCCTATGTTGACATTTTGGCCTATGTTGACCTAAAAATATTTGGTGGTTGAATTCAGTGATCAGATATGCAAGTCCTCTTCAAATTTCAAGTCAATTGGATGAAAATTGAGGATATTAGAAATTTGGCCTATGTTGAACTTTTGGCCTATGTTGACCTTTTGGCCGATGTTCACCTAAAATATAATTTGTGGTTGAATTCAGTGACCAGATATGCAAGTCCTCTTCAAATTTCAAGTCAATTGGATGAAAATTGAGGATTTTAGAAATTTGGCCTATGTTGACCTTTTGGCCTATGTTGATCTTTTGGCCTATGTTGATCTTTTGGCCTATGTTCACCTCAAAAATACTTGGTTGTTGAATTCAGTGAGCAGATATGCAAGTGGTCTTCAAATTTCAAGTCAATTGGATGAAAATTGAGGATTTTAGAAATTTAGCAAAGTTGGTGACCTTTGGCCTATGTTGACCTCTTGACCGATTGACCCCAAAAACAATAGGCTTCTGGCTTTTGACCAACACTACCATTTGGTGAAGTTTGGTGAAGATCGGTTGAAAATTGTGACCTGTAGGCCGGTGACAAACAAACAAACAGACAGACAAACAGACAGACAGACAAACAGACAGACAGACAGAACCACAAACACAACCGACCAATATACTTGAAAAATCTTCGATTTTGCAAGTAATAAATAAATAGCAAATCCTAAATTGTTCCAATTTATGGTGCTGAGGGTGTTACCCACAATTCAACCATTAGGCTTCAATGCAAGTCACTACAACGTGCAACCTGAACGTAGTTTTCAATGTCAAACAATAACGATGGTTGGGGATGGGTTGGGGCCCTGGCAATCCAGCTTGTGATCAGATATATCGGCAATTTGATGTACGTTCGTTCACTCAACATCTTCGGGCTAATTCTCAAGAAGGCATAGCTCAAACTGCCCGGCCTTCAAGGCAACCCCTGTTGACACGAGTGCAGCCAATTGAATCTCAATTAATATTAGGGGATGTTGGCAAGATCGATTACCAAGCCCAACCACAATGAATAGATTGGACAATAAAAATGCCCTGCACGATGGGATTGCACACACGTGCGAAAAGTGTTCATTATGATGAAGTTGCAAAAGGCCCGACTCCACTATTCTGCACCGACAGCGATCGGGATGCCCTCAGGAACTCGCATCGTGTACTCAATTCGGGAGAGGAACGCGCAATATATCTCAAACAGGAAACCCAAATGCTACTTTACATTACATCACAACCACGATGAAACTTAATCAAATTACACTGGAAGCACAAAAGCTGTCCTTGCTATCGATAAACAGTTCAATATTAGGCCAAAATAATTTTCCAGAGTGGTGAACAATGTCTCGCAAAATGGATTTTTTTTTTATTACTATCACACCCCAGGTTATTGAAACGGTATAATTGCGCATCCTGGTACTGCTCATGAAAAACACATGTTCACCATTAACTGCAAATCTTTGGGTGAAGAAATTCTTGAAATGCTGTTTACATTTTTTTGTAGCAAATCACAATTGAGCATGATTGTTCAGCACGTGATCAGCAAGTGGCATGAAAAGAATCACCGAGCAGCACCACTGGGTCAAAATGAATCCAGGCACAGGAGAAAGATTCTCGTCTACTGAACATAGAGATGGTTCATAACCCAGAGGCTGAATGAATGAATGAATGAATGGTCGTTTTAAGGCCATTTTTCCCCGCTAAAGCGGGGGTTAGCCTTGCGGGCCCCATGACAATCATGGTTCCCTGTTTGAGGCAATGTTTTTATGGCCGGATGCCCTTCCTCACGCCAACCCTTGGTCGCCTCTTACGATGCGCAGGGATATCGTGTACCTATTCTAAACCGGGGTATACACCGGGATCATTCATCCCAGCAAGCCGGTACTCAATTTGCCGACCTCGGAAGGATGGCAGGCTGAGTCAACCCCCCTGGCGTTAATTCAGCGATCGACCGGGATTCTAACCCAGGATCCTAGGATCCCAAGCCGGCACCCTAACCGCTAAGCCAACGCCAGGCTAACCCAGAGGCTCTCAAACATTATTTGATAAATCTATACAAACAATTTGCAAAACATCAAAATGTATCTTTACCTGTGACGACATGTGAAGCAACATTTGACCTTCTTGACCTATTAAGACATATTACATTTGACCTATTAAGACATTAAAATGAATGTGGGATACATCTGTTTACGTGGAGCACAGCATGACAAATTAAGTTTGAAAAAAATGTCTAAAATATCTTTACAGATCTTAACATAATAATAAGGAAATAACAAGCACTGCATAGGAAAACATCAGCTGTGCCGACATCTCATTGGTCCAGCCTCGAGTTCTATATCCTGATTTGCCGAATGAACCAGAAACCAATGTGAGACAAGAAGCACATTTATTTTCATTTATTTCGCAAAGATTGAGAAATGTATTTTAAAATTTCAAAACAGCATGGGAGGTTGGGAGCTGGGAGGATAGAAGAGGAAAGAAATAAAAATGAGGATGGGGAAAAGGGGCGAGGGGAGTGGGGAATAGAGGAGAAAAAAGGGAAAGGTAGTTGAGAGGATGTAAGAGTAATGGGTGAGAGGATGATGATGTATGGGATGTTTGGTAGATTTGGGGGAGGGTTTGGGTTTTTATCAAAATTTCAACATTTTCAATATGCAGTGTGTAGATTACCCCCTTTAGGATATTAATCATCCATGTCTACACGAAGTCTTTCACTGCTAAATACTATTTGACCTGGTTATCCAGTATGCCGCTGAATTAATTTTACTGGCAATTGCTGATCACAGGTGAGAACGCGATTGCACACTTGTGATTTACTGGAAAAAAACACAGCGTTGATTACTTGAAATTCTTGCTCATTCAACTTGCTAATTTTGGCTTCCTGTTAACGTGTAAATTAAATTTATTATCCTACATAAACGGCCAAGAAAACGACTAAACTCACCCATAAATTCGCTTGTAAAAATTGGATTCTAAAGAAACAGGCATTCGTGTGAATTGGGAGAGGGGGAGGAAGGTCAGGATGACACAGGGCAAATACGAGGCTGAATTATAAACATACAAGTGCAGAAATACCTGCTACTGAGTTTGGCCGAGGCAAGAAGCAGGATGGATAGGGGTCGATGGGTTGCGCCACAGGTCCAGCGGATTCAAGGCCTTGGTTCCCCCCTTGTGAACTGGTACCTCGTTGGCCAATGGCTCGTGTGGCCACACCATCTGCTTGCCTGGGCATCAAGCCTGGGTTGGGCCGGGGGCCGTCCCCTGCAGCACAGTCGCCAGCTCCGGCACCCCTTTCCTTACTCCGCTCCAGGCTGCAGCCACTCCGTTCCACATTTTCCGAGGAACTGGTGATTGTGGCTGTGCAGGCCGGGCAAGTTGACACTTAAGATCCCCACACAAAACTTGATCAACCCTGCCGTATCTTCCATTTACCTCTTTCTCGTCACCATCCTCCACCACCTACCGCACTCCCTTCTATAATATCCACATCATGAAATTTAAACATAATCAGTAATAAAAAAGAAGATAATTACATCAGGTTTTCCATTGGGATCAATAGTGTAATAGCTTGAATGCAGTCGTGCAATATCATGGTAACACATTTTAAATGAAAGTTACTACACGGACAATGTGCTATCTAGTGCAGAGAAACAACTTTGAAGAAATGTTTGCAACATAATACAAACGTCCATCTGAGAACAAAAATGAAGTTCTAAACAAAGAAACAAAAAAAACCATGACTGTCCAGAAAAATCATGGAAACTCCATCCGTGGTTGACATTGGTGCTTGTAAAAGCTGGCAGAAACAATGTCTTTATGAAAGCATGTGATGGCAATACCCAACATCATTATGGTGGACGATGATGGATGGAGTCTTATGTCTAAGCGATGAATGAGGAAGCCATCTCTCCCGAAGGTAGTCAGTCAACCCTCACACATTTCAGTTATCCTGCACTAAGTAGCCAGAGAACCACTCTTGGCAGCACTCAAAACAGGGTGAATTACATGGGAATTTGAAATATTATCGAAACGTAAAAATACAAGTTTTTACCCCCTCCTCCCCCTCTTATGTTTAATCATTAAAAAAAGAAGAAAAAAAAGAAGCTCCAACCACCGAATTGTACAGATAAAATAATTTTGACGAACAAATCACATAATTCAGAGTATTGCCTTCCCCCAAAAAAAGTTGATGAAGTTTTAACAAAAAGGCCGATAGCTCTTTCTACCTGAACAAGGTATAATATCGTGACAGCACAAAGAGACCGTGCTAACTTATGACGAGTAAAGCCGCAGATCAGTGGAGTCGGGATATGTAATTTGGGTGAGGTACAAAGACTGACTTATCGGGGCAATAATACGGTGGAATCTTTAACATTCGCAAGCAAGTGCTAGCAGATGAACCTAAGGTCTCTTATAATGTACTTTATTAATGTTGTCTCCTGCCTGCAAAGAATATCGACGACATGAAAAACGCATCGATGAAGAGCATTTTAAAAATATAATTACCAAACATGTCAAGTTTTTCAGATGTTTTTTCACTGGCTTCAAAACCGGGAGAAAAGTTTCCCAATTTGGCACATGGAATGTGATAGAGCCCCCACCACCTCACCCTCTGTCCATACCAATTATTCCGCTGTCCTGGCTCTCCAGTGTCGAGCTGGCGCTGCCAAGGCTCCCGTAGTGGCTTGAATGGCTGGGTTGGATAGGCCGAACGGGACCTGGCATCGCACCATCCAGTGTTGAGCACGGACTTCCTGTGCCAGGAGATGGTGAACTGCTCGTCAGCGTGGAGCAGGGGCTTGCACCAGGCTCTCCGGCCACTGGTTGCTAGGGGATGTGGGATTATGTGGTTAAATATAAAAGGGAAATGTTTACCTTTGGTATTTGAGGCAATAGGCTGATTGAAGTGCATGTTAGAAGAGATTACTATTAAATATGTGCACACACACACACACACACACACACACACACACACACACACACACACACACACACACACACACACACACACACACACACACACACACACACACACACACAGTAATGCAGGACTGTGACAGCACATTCATGTATTGATCATCACAATATTGATTTTGCATGTTACAAACATCAAGTCAAGTCTCAGATGCACCATTTTCTCATTATTTTTTTTAGCTGCCCTATGTATGCCATGACGACAAAGGACAAATTGCTAAAACCCCTGAGTGGCATATGGCACAACAATCAAAACAAGTGCAGCAATCATCAAAGATGAGTGGTTTTATGGGGAGTTGGTTCAGCCGAATGGGATGCTGCCGGAAGATCTAGAAATATCACCAATCTGCGCTTGCGAGATAAGTTACACCCCCAGTAGCAAGCACAGCGTGTAAGGCTCCAATTACAGCACAACAGTGATACGAATCTGCAAGCAAGGTGTTTATGGCCAGAGGACAATAAAACAGGAGGCCAAGAAAAGCATTCTTCTGCAGAGGAATAAAGAATTGATCGTGATGAATGAGGATGAAGGCAGGGTGTGCAGAAGATGGCAGTCACTTCTTCCCAAAAAACAATTACAACGCATCGAGCTGTTTTGAGTGGATTTATTGGATAAACAACAGAGCGTGACACATATGATTATTATTGTACATCACGTTACACTGTATATTGGAATGAACGTGAAGATTTGAAGCGGAAATAAATTCCTCTTCCTTATGAATACAGCGGTGGTATGGGAACTAGAGATTTCATACAGTTTCAGATGGAATAACATGACTTTACGCACATCTATTCATTACGAACGACTAACTATAGAACTACAACTACAACCATACCGACTTCAACCATAGAACTGGTACCACTCTGCAGAGGAAAGTCCTGAGTTTCGTTCCACATTAGACCACCATTCTGATGGAGCACAGCATACATTCTGTAGATTCCATGCGGGCTTTTCAAGGTTCCAAAATTTTTAAACTTCTGTCCGATGGCATCACCAGTCAAATGGGAGCACAACTCGTCAAAACATCAGAACACAATAAATTGGTCTCCGACAACTCCAAAAATATATATAAATCACTCACCAAAGGTTCGACAATTTTCTTGACCAACAACACTTTGTCTTTGTGTTGTCGATTGTAAGTAAATTTTGTCAAATACAAATTGTAAGATTGAAAGTCAAAAATCGATTTTGTAAGTCCCTCTTAAGAATTGGAATGGCGGTCAGAATTCATATTTCCCAAGATGAAACAAAACTTTCGACTTTCTTCTACATAGTCATGCCACCGGTTATGTTTGTCTCGTCAGTAGCTCATTCGTAATTAATGTGCAATAGCATGCCGTGTCTTATGGAAAACCCCAATGACCCATGGAATAGCTTTCATGCATTTTCCACTAACTTCATTATGTCACTTTAAAACAAGAGAAAAGTACAAAAACATTTCGCTATGACATTACAATGACAGTGGACAGGAATACATCAGAGGCAGACTACATTCTTAGAACCTCGACAACGCTATCATTAGGCGGAGAACAAAGGTAAAATCCATTCCTGACTGTGCAAAGAACACGAGAAAGAATAGTTTTTTCTGTTGCCACTCAACAGTGTCGTCCAAACAGGAAATGTTCATAAAGGCAAATGTACGGTAAGAGACTATTTTTTCCAATATCAGTATTGTACTAACATTTTTGTATCTTTCAAGCTGATGACCCCAGAAGTATTGTTTGGAACAAGTGTCTTTGGATTATATTTGGTTATACGATCAAATGCAGATGCAGCAATTAATAGTTGGACAGATTAGAGAAGTTATCCATGCAGTTGTGAAATTTGTGTTACCTTATAAGAAACACAATTAAATGATAGTATGCAATACAAATAACTGAATGATACAAGCAGGGGGCTCTGCTCTTTTTGTGTACAGCTATCCCCAGTTGCCCCAAACCATGCTCGGGTCCCTGTTAGATGTGAGAAATCAAAGTTCAGAAGAACCGCTGGGTTGACAACATTTCACTTACTTTGAGCCATGAAGCCCCATTAGAAACAGCTAACAGCCACGGGCTATATGTCGATCCACTGTAAATGCAGAATCATCGAAACGGCTGAGTCGAGTAATCAGGATTGTGCTTGATATGGTGATTGCTGAAACTTTCAATTTCAAGGGAAACCAACAACACAACAACAACATGCATTTTAAGGCCATTTTCCCTGCTAGAGCGTTTCAAGGGAAACCAGTCTATGTAATACCAGCAATAATGTTTTTAAGACATATTAAAGAAAGCTTTGTTTTGTGATATAACAAACACTCTAGAACTATCAAAATAAAAGAAAAATCAATCGATAAACTTTAACAGGATGCTTTAAGACCTTTTATTAAAGCATTGCAAAATCGAGCGAAGCACTGACACAAGGAAAGAACGAAGAAAGCTAACTAGATGTATTGATAGAATATTTACCCCACGCAGTCAACATGGTGCGAAACAAACTCTTCCGTTTTTAAAGTGTGTTTTCCTTTGATCCAATATGGCTGCCAGACCACATGACCGATAACATCACACCTTTATTGTGCAGATCATGCTCAAGAAATTTCAAACTGATCGGACTAAGCGTTGTACTTCTCGAATTACGATGCCATAATTAAGGCACCAAAGACGTCATCGTTAAGAACAATCATTCCCCATGCGGAGTTCTTTACAATGAGCCATGTTTCCATTTTTATTTTTTGATGGAACAGTTTCGAAGATAGAAAGGTGCAACGCTTTTCATTTTTTACAAGATGGCACTACACCACGTGACATATGATGTCATAATTATCATTAAAAAATTACACAGATGGAGGAGCTCATATGATGAAAAATTTATGTCCATCGTACCAACAGTTGCAGAGGAAAAAAAAAATCATGCTGATCGGATCACGTGTTGTACTTGTCCAATTCTAATGTCATAATGAAGGCAGCAATGACCTCATCATTAACATATGTTATTTCTAATGGGGAGTACTTGATAGTGAGCCATGGTTCAATTTTTTCCATTGAGCGGTTTCGGAGATGGAGGTGCAACGTTTTTCCAAGATGGCGTCTGTACCATGTGATCTCTGACGTCATAATTATCACTAAAACTTCTACACGAGGAGGCGCTCCTATGGTGCAGCATTTTGTGCCATTCGGACCAACACTTGCTGAAAAAATGAATTTTTAAAATGCAGACACACACACATACATAGTTACATACTGTTATGAATTTGGGTAGTGTAATATCTAGAGCCAGATTATATCTGTGTAGGTAGGTATCCGACTGTCGTGATAGGGAATCTACCTGTAATAAGTTCTATGTTTAGTCCGGTTTATCGGTATAAGCTGTATTGATGTCCCTGCTACGAGGGAGCAGGGCGTGCTAAATAGTGCAGGCATTATGGATAAGATTCCTTTGTTCGTCGTCCCCTCTGTCATCAAACCTGTGTCCCTTATGGCAACGCACACATATAAACACTTAGATAGGTCCTTAGTGCACACATTAATTAGTTCCCTTCCCTTACAATGACCTTGGAAGAAAATGGGAAGGAAGCCAGGCCGGGACACCGCCAATGGGGCCGCAGCCAGCCACACCACCAGCTGGCCAAGCAAACAGCCTCGTGGCAGGGTGGGAACCACGCCCAGGAGGACTGTTGATTGGTCCATAGGAGGAACAGATAACTGCCCCGTGATTGGAAGGAAGGGAAGGACTGGTGGTTGGCCACGAGGGTGGCATGACATGGTGGCGGGAAGCACTTGGCCAATGAGAAAGGACCAGCGCATTGAGAACCTTCGAGAGGTCGAGAGACGAGGGCGCTGATTGGAGGGCGAGAAAACTTGACGACACGCGAGGGGACAAGAGGACGTGCTGTACGACATTTTGTCTCTTAGCTCTTGGCTCTCTCCTCTTCGTGCTGGACCCATCGCCCTTCGTGTGAAGATCGACCCTTTGTGCTTGTGCTCTCTGCGCTGGGATTGGAGATCGCGTTCTCCGTGGTGCGTGGAGCGGTCCTTCTCAGTGCTTTCGGAGGTTGGAGTGGTGCTGGGGCCTCGTGTGCGATCGACCCGGAGCTTGGAGCGGTGCGGGCCGCGCGGAGCGAAGCGAAGCGTTCCGAAATTCACGCTTTCAAAATCATTGGAATCTCCCGCGATGAAACTATCTCTGAGGGCCTTTCACTCACTCACCGCAGGCAGGTAGGTGGCCTTTCTGTCTTCTACCGACTCCTCTCCGGCCTTGCTCCCCCAGCTCTCTCTGTGCTCTGTCCCCCAAATATTCCTACAGGTCGCACAAGATCTGCCAGCAACCCTCTGATGGTTAAACTGCCGAAATCTCGGCTCTCTGCTCACCTTCACTCTTTCATTCCTCTTTTCTCCCGCCTGTGGAACAAACTCCCACACTCCCTTCAATCCCTCTCCTCCCTCCAGGTCTTTAAAACAGCTGTTCACCACCATCTCTTATCTTCCCCCATCCATAACCTTGATCTTTTCTACCCCCACTAATTCACCCCAGATCCACCTTGTTTGAAATTCCAACTTCTTTCCTGGAAATCCTGGCAGTGTCCATATGTTTATACCTCTCCCACCCCCCCCCCCCTTCACACTCCTCCCCCCCCTTCACATGCCTCCCCCCCAAAGCCGTCTCCCTCCCACAGATCTCTCGATGTCTCCATGTCTCTCGGTCCCTGCTCTCAAATGTTGTGTTTGTGTCCTTCCCCCTCTCTCCCCATCTTGTCTACCGCTCCCGATGTTATTTGTTTAATGTGTCTGTTTGTCTTTCTGTGTGATTAATGTTCGCTCTTTCACGAGCCTCGATCTTGTATACAAAAAAAAAAAAAAATAAATAAAAAAAAAGCGTGCAAGCGAGGCGGACGGAGGGTTCCTTTGCGCCAGAGCTCGGAGCCGTGTTGGACGGCGGACACTGCACTACTGACAGATAAGGCCGCACCCCACAGAACATTACATGACGAGACATTTCCTTTCGTAATTCAGTCCTTTGTTCGTTTCTGAAGTGAGGTGTGCGGGATCCCGATTTAGGACCGTTATTTATCTTCCGTCGAGTTCTCTTGTTCTCGGGTTCCGAAATAAACGTGTTTCTTTTTGTGCATTGAACTCGGGTTTCGTTTGAGTTGCTTTCCTCCAGGGTCGGAGTTGCCGTCGGGGCTAAAGGTAATCGCTTCCGCTTCTTCTTCTTCACTTCTTTCTCCCGTGCTTTTATAGTAAAATCCGTATTTGGTCGTTGCCTCCATTAAAGCCGTTCGGTCTTCCGCGGTCCCTGGTGTTAACCTTGAGGGATTCACGCAACAATACGTACGCAAGTAAGCAGGCAACTGATCGCTTATCCCCGCTTTACGCTTCACGAGCGCAGGGTAAAATGGTTATCATGTTATCAAGCAATGTTAGCCATAAAATGTTGTTTTGCATATTTTATACATTTATCTAAAGAGGCCTTTGAATCTGATATCTCTTTGGAGAATCAATAATCAATTATGCTTACATATTTTCATTATAGAGCGATACGAGTTCTTACAAGACAAGGAAAGTCAACCAAAACATCTTGCATGGAAAGTTTAGATTCTAAAAATACCAACATGGCATCCGCATTGCAAAGAGGACAGCTGGCTTTATGGAGATCCCATGCTAGACCCATGCAGATTGCTGACACTGCATCAGAACAGTTTAAGCATCTGATTCCATTTGGAATCATATGAAAAGACAGACCGCTCGGGGTGAGCACCTCGATGCTGGTACCTTGCTTTTAAAAGTTAAGCTTATCCTGTGATATGATTCCTGCATAAATATGTCGAGGCAAAAACATTTAAAAGGACATTGAAATCCTTTATAAACAGGTTTGGTCGACAAATTAAACCAAGGGAATCTTGCTTGGAACACATAAAAAAATTAATACCTTCCTCAATCATTGTGGTATGCACAAATATGGGAATTTTGAATGACGGAATCTGCCCCAGAATACTCGGGGCACATGCACAGAAATGCCAACAAAGTGGGATCATTGAAGCAGCCGAACGCACAACGTATGTGCGAGATAAGGATTGTAACATTAACTAGCTCAAAAAGCTTCTAAAATAAGTGTAAAATAAGCCAAAAGGCTGCCAGTACTGCAAACTCCTGACCATGTAGGCCAGTGCAAGGTTGGAGTGGATGGGCATGTGCTACATAACCCCCCCGATGGATCGCTACCAGTGAATAGATTGTGTCTGGATTAGGTTATTCTGAACACTGATGAGAATGATATATCTGGGGCTTGTGAATATACAGGGTAAGTTTAAAATGACGACATGCTATGGGAGCTTTGAGGGCAGTTATAAATATATTTTTATTTGGTTCTGGAGCCAAAATTTGGAATTGTTCCAAATTTTTGCCACTCAGTAAAAGATTAAGCGTCCATGTTAGGGTTAGTTAGGGTGTGTGTGTGTGTGTGTGTGTGTGTGTGTGTGTATGTGTGTGTGTGTGTGTGTGTGTGTGTGTGTTTCGGATACTCTGCCTCTGCTCACTTGTACAAACAGAAAATGTTATGTACCCAACACCTCTCGTCCATGGATATTTCTCATTTTGCCTACATTTCTGTGAGTCCGATTTGCATTTAGGAACAGAATATTGTTGTTAACCATCTTGAAATTGCCATTTTTTCCTAAATTTACAGAATTGATGCTCGTAAGGGCAGGTTAAAAGTGAATGTGAGCAGAACCAACTCACTGTATATAAAATAAATAAAAAAACACACACACACACACACACACACACACACACACACACACACACACACACACACACACACACACACACACACACACACACACACACACACACACACACATTTTGCAGGGGTTAGGAAGATGTATCAAATTACTGCGAGACAGACTCAGTTAAAAAAACAAAAGCAACAATGATGTCATTGAGCCAGCCTAAACAATCTGCAAAGCAGAAACAGCCGACCACTTCCAATGATGTTTTGGTCTTTTTAACGAATAGTCTCAAGATGACTTCATAGATCTCGATATTATCTCATGTGCAAGGGATTAAAATTAGGTAGTACTGTACATGTGCTAGGAGGGCAGAAACAATCAGGGCAAAGTGGATGAGAATCATAACAGTCAAGTACTGCTGGACCTGACGCATCAGCCCACTGGTCCGAAAATCCTGTTCTTCCGCTCTTTCACTCCCTCTCTCTGTTCTCTTCACCCTCTCTTTTGCTCAAGGTCATCTGCCATCTGCTTGGAAATCAGCCAACATCACCGCTTTACACAAAAAAGGTGCAAAAACAGATCCGAGCAACTACAGACCAATCATCCTTCTCCCAATTATCAGCAAAGTCATGGAATCCATCATTGCTTTGGATATGAAATCTTTCCTCTTCTCCAATGGCTTGATCTATGATCATCAATTTGGTTTCAGACCAGGTCACTCTACTCTGGCATGCTGCTTCTGCTGTCTCAACAATGGATGGAGGTCTTCAATGCCAAACAGGAAATTAGAGCTGTCTCCCTCGTCATAGCACGTGCCTTCGATACGGTCTGGCACACCGCTCTGCTCACCAAACTCTCCTCCTATGGTATCCATGGAAATCTCCACGCATGGCGGGCGGACGTCCTCTCTAGTCGTAGTCAACGTGTGGCCCTGAATGGGTTTCTCTCATCTCCTCTTCCTGTTCAGGCTGGGGTTCACCAAGGCAGTGTTCTGGGCCCTGTGCTTTTTCTGGTCTTCATTAATGATCTCTCCGACTCCCTTGAAAATCTTCTCTATCTCTTTGCTGATGACTCCACTCTCTGCCGCTCCATTCCTCATCCCTTAGATCGGCAGTCTGCAGCCTCCTCACTCTCTGCAGACCTGGACAAAATTACAGACTGGGCAAACAAGTGGAACATGTCTTTCAATCCTGACAAATCTCACACTCTTACTATGTCTCTCCGAAAAGACCGACTGGAAAACCCTCCCATCTACTTTCTCAACAATCCTCTCCAAGAAGTTCTGTCGCTCAAGCTTTTGGGTCTCACTCTCTGCCATGATCTTTTCTGGGAAAACCACATTTCAAATGTGGCCTCCAAAGCCAGTCGCCGACTGGGCATCCTCCATCATGCGAAGTCCTTCCTTGGCACACCTGAGCTCCTCACCACATACAAGGCTTTCATCCGCAGCTCAATGGAATACTGCTCTCCCCTCTGGGCTGGTGCTCCTGCCTCACACCGAGCTAGTCTTCACGCTGTTGAAACCAAAGCGTTCAGAATCATTGGAATCTCCCGTGATGAAGCTACCTCCGAGGGCATTTCACTTACTCACCGTAGGCAGGTTGGTGGTCTTTCTGTCTTCTACTGACTCCTCTCCGGCCTTGCTCCTCCTGCTCTCTCTGGGCTCTGTCCCCCAAATATTTCTACAGGTCGCACAAGATCTGCCTGCAACCCTCTTATGGTTAAACTGCCAAAATCAAGACTCTCTGCTCGCCTTCACTCCTTCGATTCTCTTTTCTCCCGCCTCTGGAACAAACTCCCTTAATCTCTTCAGTCCCACTCCTCCCTCCAGGTCTTTAAAACAGCTGTTCACCACCATCTCTTAGCTTCCCCCATCCAAAACCTTGATCTTTTCTACCCCCGCTAATTTCACCCCAAATCCACTTTTTTGAAATACCAACTTCTTTCCTGGAAGTCCTTGGTGTCCTTGTGTTTATACTTCTCGCCCCCCCCCCCCCCCCCCATTCCCACGCCGCCTCCCCCCAAGCCCTCTCCCTCCCACACATTCCCGATGTCCCTGCTCTCAAATGTTGTGTTTATGTGCTTCCCCTTCTTGCCCCATGTTGTCTACTGCTTCCTTTTTTATATACTTTGTTTGTTTGTCTGTTTGATTTGTTTGTGTGATAAATGTTAGCTCTTTCACGAGCCTCGATTATGTATACAAAAAAGAAGAAAAAAATGCAGAATAAATAAATAAACAAGTCACTTTTTTTTTCCAACATCCGGTAGAATTATTGATAATCAGGATGAAATGGTGCTCATCATTTCACCATAGCTGCTGGTTTGCATCATTGGTGGGAGTGTGGCTGTGCCACTAATGCAGTGACCCCTGTAGGTTGGAGCTAGAATTTGTCCAGGGTGCCAGCGATAGCATGCATCCTCTTCACGAAGGACTCTGTGGGATCTTTAATGTCCGCCAAGTAACGCCGGCAGACGGGACGCCAGTTTAACGTCTATCCAAGGAAAGGCACACACATTGATGAATCACCCTGCCTGTGAAACACCGGGATTGCATTTTATAGCTTGGTCGGGATTGAAACCAAGGCAAGACAGCTTAGAGGTGAGTGCGCGTACCTCTCAGGCCTAGGCCCTCCTGCCAGCTCCTTAACGGTGATCATGGCATTTATTGAATGTGGCTGACAAGTATCCTGAGGGAGGTCACTGTGCAGCGGTACCTTTTTATTTTCACACCCAAAGCTAAAAATGGGATTTAAAGCATTTCCTTTGAAGCTAAGCATCAGAGGGACATATGAAACAAACAAGAAAGTTTCTGGAAATCCAACAGAACCTAAATTTCTCACTGACAATTTGGTAGTTTCTATAGGATATTGGTCCCTTCCCCTGGCTTTTGAAGCCTCAGTCTTATTCCGACTACCTCTGCTCTACATGGTGTGGAGCACGTGCGATTGACGCCATGGCATTAATGTGGCGTCGTTTATCGTTGCTGTGTCAACAGCGAGAGCAAACGGAAATTCATCTAATGGATCAGAAACGTTCTTTAGATTTACTAAAATCCACTGTCAGGTAACATTTTACAACAAATGCACTAATAATTCAATCACCTGGAAACCGTATTGGCCAGTCCAGTTGATTACGGTTCAGTTGACCTGTGCCATTTTTGAAATATGATCTTTGAGACTCCTTTGATTTGCACGTACAGAAATCACCACATTGTGCTTTTTAAAACCCCAGGCACTAGGCAATGTAAATCTATGTCATTCAGTTAGGCCCATAACTTCAGTTTATAAAGCCTAAATATACTGAGACAATAAATGTAAAAAATTAAAATCCCCAACCTACCCTTCCCAAATTTCCAGACATATCAGAAATTATATTCATTAGGCCTAAGGTTGATATTTTGGCAGCAGAGTACACATTTAGTGCCATTCTGCGCCCCACACCTTTCCTGATGGCAATGCGCCATTCTTCCGTGATGGGAATGTTAAATATTAATCACCAGTGTCCAACAAGCTTCCCATCCCCTTAACTCGATGCTTTCAGTGCAATAATTCAAACCCTTTTATGATGCTTTCTCACGTTTTGGGGGTTGGCCTGGTATACCATGCACATCTAAACCCATGTTTTTGTTTTATACAAAGTAAAGGCTTGTGGACGAGCAAGAACACAGAATGTACAACAATGCAACAGAACAAAAGGAACAGGAGAAAGAGGTGGGGGAAGGGGGGAGGGGGAAACACCAACAGCAGAGTTGGGGGACAAATTCGAGAGAGACCTGGAGAAACAAGGGATGTGGGGAGGAATAAAGGCTAGGGAAGGATGACAAGATGGATACAGAAGGAAACTCAGCAAAGAAAAACTGGAAATTGGGCAGGCTTCGGCGGATAGGTAGGATTAACAGGGTCGCAAAACATCATTGATTTGAATGGGAGATGATCTTGGATGGTGGTGAACAGATACCTTGAAGACCTGGAGAGCTGAATGAAATTGAAGAGAATTTGTTCTCCCCAGGTGGGGAAAAAGAGATACAAATGAGTGGAGGTGAGCACCGATTCTATATTTTGGGAGTTTCACTAGAATGGGGTTGCTGGTGGACCGTGTGTGCCGGGTATATACCGGGGGCGGGGGGGGGGGGGTGGGGGAGGGGGGTGGCGAGAGAGTGCAAGATCAGAAAGGAGGCAGTAGATGTTAGAGAGACCAATGACCACATGTCTGTAATGGCAGAGTGATAGGCCCATAGACTCAGCTTCATTGTGAGAGATTCTAATGATCTTGAAAATGATGACTCCAATGATGGTTCAATATTCTGGGAAACTGGTTCAATTCTCATATACACTTGCACATGCATTTGTCTCTTTCCTCTGAATACCCTTATAGTTTCTGTGAAAGTACGTTGGTGGATACTCATCTTTGTCATGTTTGCCATTTATACACAAGCTACACCATGCGAGCTTTATATCAACATGACAAAAAGCTTTCTCATTTCTATATTAATTTTTGGAAAAGCAAAGATTCTTCAAACTGTTCGCGACTGCTGGTGTTTTTTGGTGAGCGGAGCCTATACCTAAAATGAAAGATCTAGATGGATTAAAAGTCCTCAGAATAAAATAAATGATCGACCCTAAAACTGACTGGATCATCATCTTAACACCATTTCATCATCATGACTTCAGTCCATTAAATTCAGAACCCCGACACGGTGGCAGGCAAACAGAAGAAACACCTGCTGTGTCCAAAGAAACTTGAATTTCACTCGAGACACATAGGCACTTGCTTTTATGTCTGTTCTGGTCCCTTCTCCAGCCGTGCCGATACACCAGCTGACTTCATTTCATGCACTTCGATTTGAGCACGGCTGGCTGAAGTGGTGCAGTAAACACAAAGCCTGCTGCATTTAGATAGGCGTCAACACATATGGCTAAACAAAGAAAAAAGGGCGAAAAAAGACATCAAAATTGAGGAAACCTTTAACAATGGTTGGAACTGGGACGGGATGCCAGAGTGAGAGGCAAGTCGGAAAACTCTCTCGGAATAAAAAGCTGCCTCGGGAATTAGCTAACAAAGACAACCCAGTGAAGAAATGGAGAATGCTTGAACAAAAAAAAAAGCGCAGAGGGAAGCAAAGGCATTCAAAGCCCACTCACTGCCATCCGGCAGACAGCAAAGTACTGCACCCCAGGCAGCCACATAAATTTCCCTACATATTATCACTTTGTGCATTAGATGTCTCGGGTACATTAAAACTGTCTAGAATATCCACCAAGAACAGCAATGGACAAAGGCTGTGAATGAATCCATGTCACAGAAGTCGTGTTAATTACAAGTGCGGCCTGGCACTTTTGTATTATTAACACTAGAGAGTTCATATATAACACGATACCGCACACAGTGTTCAAGTTATACAGTACTAAAATTTTAATAAAATTATCATTTTAAAGATCATTTTAAAAATCCGGAAGTTTAGCACGACTGAAACAGTCATGAATACATCACCCTTATAACGTGTAATAAGATGATGTTAAGTCATAATTTAGATTTTAGGAGATGGAGGCTTTACTTATCACCAGAGAACACATCAATTGGTATCATACATACTAATATAGGTATGCTCTTCTTCACCACGATATTATACCCTCTCATATGCGATATACAGTCACGTGAAAAAGTAAGTACACCCCAAGTAAAGTTTTGACTTTTTCAACATATTTCAACATACAGCTATTTGATCTTCATTTCAACAATATTGATAGATAAAGGTGATTTAATATAACAAATATCATGAAAAGTTTACATTTTGTAGTCCATTGCATAATTTAAATACACATAAATGCAAATTTCGCATGTGGAAAAAGAAAGTACACCCCTACGCCTACATTTATCACTACAAATACCTAAAATTAGAATCAGGTGCACCAGCTCAAGTGCAAATGCTTAGAACATCGTTAGAGAGGATATTGGAGGAACCTGTCTTATTTAAACCTCAGACATTTCGTTTGCTTTGCTCTTTGTTGTTGAAGTGTGCGGCGTCACCATGCCTACATCACAAGAGCTCTCTGGGGCCTTCAGAAAGAAGGTTATAGATGCCTACGAGTCTGGGAAGAGATTTAAAAAGATCTCCAAACAATTTATTTGAAATCAATCATTCCACTGTCCGGAAGATGATCTACAAGTGGAGAAGATTCCAAAACAACTGCCAACTTGTTCAGGCCAGGCCGCCCCAGCAAATTCAGCCCGAGAGCAGACCGCAAGATGCTGAAAGAAGTCTCTAAGAACCCCAGAATGTCATCACGGGACCTACAGGTAGCTCTTGCCACTGTTGATGTCAAAGTGCACGAGTCTACCATTAGAAAGAGGCTGCACAAATTTGATCTACATGGGAGGTGTGCCAGGAGGAAACCTTTGCTGTCCAGAAAGAACATCAAGGCAAGACTAAAGTTTGCCAATGAAAACGTAGGCAAAGACCAGCACTTCTGGAACAATGTGCTCTGGACAGATGAGTCAAAGGTAGAGCTATTTGGCCACAGTACCAGAAGACATGTTTGGCGAAAACCAAAGACAGCATTTGACCACAAGAACCTGATACCAACTGTAAAGCATGGTGGTGGAAATATTATGGTTTGGGGCAGCTTTGCTGTATCAGGGCCTGGGCAGCTCACCATCATATAATCCACTATGAATTCTTCTTTGTACCAGAGGGTGCTTGAGGATAATGTGAGGCCATCTGTCGGAATGTTGAAGCTCAACCGAAGGTGGACCTTGCAACATGAAAATGACCCTAAACATACCAGTAAATCCACCAAGGAATGGCTGAAATGAAAGAAATGGAGGGTTTTGGAATGGCCAAGTCAAAGCCCGGATCTAAATCCCATCGAGATGTTGTGGGGGGGATTTGAAACGACCTGTGCATGCAAGAAACCCCAAAAACATCGCACAAGTGAAATAATTCTGCATGGAGGAGTGGGTAAAAATAACACCTGGAGGAGGTGTTATTCATAACATTATTCATAGGCCATACGTTCATAACACCATTCTGCATGGAGGAGTGGGTAGACAGTTATAAGAAACGCCTACTTGAGGTTGTTTCTGCCAAAGGGGGCAATACCACCTATTAGAGCCAAGGGTGTACTTACTTTTTCCACATGCGAAATTTGCATTTATGTTTATGTTTATTTAAATTATACAATGGACTACAAAATGTAAATGAATGAATGAATGAATGATCGTTTTTAAGGCCATTTTCCCCGCTAGAGCGGGCGTTAGCCTTGTGGGCCCAATGACAATCATGGTTCCCTATTTGAGGCAATGTTTTTATGGCCGGATGCCCTTCCTGACGCCAACCCTTAGTCGCCTCTTACGATGCGCAGGGATACGGTGTACCTATTCTAAACCGGGGTACACACCGGGATCATTCATCCCAGCAAGCTGGTACTCAATTTGCCGACCTCGGAAGGACGACAGGCTGAGTCAACCCCCCTGGCGTTAATTCAGCGATCAACCGGGATTCGAACCCAGGATCCAAGGATCCCAAGCCGGCACCCTAACTGCTAAGCCAACACCAGGCATATATATATATATATATATATATATATATATATATATATATATATATATATATATATATATATATATATATATATATATATATACAGTCACATGAAAAAGGAAGTACACCCCATGCAAAGTTTTGACTTTTTCAACATATTTCAACATACATTGCCTTTGAAAAGGCCCATTGCCATTGCCTTTGAAAAGGGGACACGTAAGACGGCCGGAAGAAACAGCCTGGTAGCAAGCCACAGTGTTGTATGTCCTGGGGTTGTACTTCAGCAGGGAAAGGATGTGAGGAGGAGAGTGAAATGGCCAGGTATGGAGAAAGAGAAGTATGGGAGAGTATGGATGGAGTGATGTGTGTGGCACTTCATAGGTTGAAAGGAAGGGTGGAAGATATATTTAGAAAGATGAATGAGATTGTGTTTGAGTATGCATGTGTCACGTTTGGAGTGAAAGAGTGTGTAGAGAGGGGTGGGAAGGAGGCATGTTTGAGCAGGAGGCATCCATGAGTTGAGAATGGAGTTGAGGAGTTTGAATGGAAGATGGAAGAAGGCTGTGGAAGGGGAGAGGAATGGGCTTGAGGTGTTGACGAAGCAGGTGAGGATGAGGTTGGTGAAGTTGAAGAGCATGGAAAGGATGAAGGCTGCGCGCAGATATGGCGCCTGGAACCTTGGCCCAACAAAACCTCCACCCCCGAATCGAAAATGCCGGACGGACCCAACCAACAGGAGACCAACCACCCGCATGCATTGCTCGGCTTTTCGAAGCCGAGCTGTGACGAAAATGTATTGCGCACGGAGAGGCTCATAGTTAGCGGACGAATAGCCATAGCGTTGGCGAATGGTACCCTGCGTGGGGGAGTGGTGGTTTCACCATTCCTCACACGATTTGGGGGCAAATGAGCAGTAGATTATGGGGTTTGCCGGTGAAAACTAGCCGAGGGCAGGCTAGGATATTGTTAGGGATTTAGAGATGACAATAGGAGTCACAAGATTTAAGTAGTGACTTTTGTACAGGTAGAGGGGACGTAGAGAGATTAGATGGATGATAATGACGAGGGTGTGCATAGTGTAAGGGAAGACGGGAAAGCACGCGTTTTAGGGGAAAAGCAGCTCGTTAGATGATGCTGTGTGTGTGTAGTAGTGTGGAGAAATTGTGTGTGTGGATGAGCTTGAGCAAATGAGGAATTTTAATGGGAATCACTGTGTGTGAATGAGCTTGAGCAAATGAGGCATTGGTTGGGGATAACCAGAGGTGGTGTATGAGTGGTGTATTGATGACAAATAGAATTGTGTTGAGTGAATTGACTTGCATGGGGTGCAAGTGGAGAAAAGGTGTAAGAGCACAAGAGGTGTGCAAGAGAGCTTGGTGTGTGTGGAATAAATGGTGTGAGAATATTTGGTGTGGAATGCATGGTGCGAAGGAGTGAATGGGGGGAGATGGACCCCTTCACGAATACCCGGGGAGGGTAGTTTAAAGTCAGGTAGAGGGTTTAGGTAAATTGTTGGATATTGACACCTGTGGTGCAGGAAGTAGCAGGAAGTGCTTGGATGGGTGCATGAGTCTGTGGAATGGCTGGGCGTGTGGGCTTTGTTGGTGCGTATGGTTATTGGGGCACCCCGCCACCGGTAGTTTGTCGGCCATGTGAGGCCGCAGGTAGGCTCGGGGATCCAGTCAGAGTAGTGTTCAGTGGGGCCCGAGGATCCAGGAGAAGGATCCGGGTAGCCCAATGCCAGAGAGGGCATCAGGGGGTGAGAGAGCCAGGAGGGGCCTTCCCCAATTTAGGGTAGTCGCAAGGAGCAAGGTAAGCTCGGGTGGCGACTTCAGTGGCGGAGGTGCGCAGGTAGTTGGACCTGCTAGTGGAGCCACACAACCCAGCCCCGAAATTGTGCAAAGGCACAGTAGTGAAAAATTGGGGAGTGAGACCCAAATTGGATGGCATCACAGGATGGTCAATGGGAATTTGTTTTTAGAACCACATAGTTAAAAGATGCCAATTGGCAGGGCATGACCCCGGGTAGTGTAACCGAGTTAATGTTATTAGAGGCTAGGTAGGATGAGAAATCTCTTCGCACCATCCCCATCCACTCACCAAGGAGACGGAACTCCACACCGGGTTTTGTAAACTGTTGAGTAAGTGAGACGCATCATGACGTGGAAGTGTGACATTGTGTAATTCCATCTCTTCCTTCTTGGGAGGGATTGGAAGACGAATTTGGTTTAGAGGGGGATATGGGAGACAGGACGTAGAGACAAATTTGTAAAGTGTAAATACAGGGAGGGGTAAAGGTACTATGGTGTAGCCGACGTTGGGGGGGGTACAGACAGTAGGGACGAGTCTGCTCTGCTCGCTCCTCCGTGCCCCTCGCGTTTCATTACCTTGTATTGTGTGTACCTTTGCGTCCTTTCCTTTGCTCCCCACCTACCCACACATGGACCCATTTTGGAGGGGAGTGTGCAGGAACACTGAACTGTGCAGCTGTACCTGGCTACACCTGTGCGGCACCCCTGCTGCATTTTGCTGCACCACAATACACCTTATGGACCACATGTTCTGTGGCCTTGCATTTTTGCTGAGCAGTCATTTGCTGCAAACTTACCTTGCACTTGCGGACCACTGGTTTTAAGTGGCGTCGATGTCACGCAGTCGGACCACATGATTGGCCCTGCTGGCAATAAAAACGGACACGGTTTGTACATTGTATTCTGGTGTGCCAGGAAAGAAGACCTTTAAGTTTTTTATTATTACACATCGAAGATGAAGCAGGAAGCAAGAAGATACAGACAAGCAGCACATATGACATTTGAAATGTGAACTTTTTGTGTAATGTGTATTGGTGCATTGCTGTGCTTTTTCTCCCCTCCAATCTTCTTTCGACAAAAAGAACAGGTCTTGGGTTATAGAAATGTAAATGATTAGGTTTAGTGTTGTAAATAAGATGCTACCCACCGGCTTTATGTTTAGTTTCAAAACAATTCCGCAATTCGGTTAGCTGTGGGTGTGAGTCAGTTAGAGTTAGTTACACACGCAGTAGGTGGGACATATCTAGTGTTGTAAAACTGTCACATACAGGGTGTTAGATTAAATGTTAGAGGGGAACCATATCTAAGTGTCACACTTAATTTAAAAACCAGTCCCAAACCTTTCTCAAAACCAGCCGTTCTCACTTGTGTGTGTTCGACTCGGGGACGGGTCTGGCAAGGGAGGGGGGCAGTGCTGCAGTTTTGAGATTGGCACATTGAAGTCATTAAAGGTTAAAGGGTTGCCCCCCATAGTTAGTCACACGAGCAACATATAGGCCCATTTGTAGTATAGTTATGTCTTAGTATGTGTAAGAATAGGCCATTTCCCCTCTTAGTGCCTGTGTTGTGTAAATACAGGAGAGTAGGCCATACGTTCATTTTGCGTCCACCCTCCAATTCCACCTCTATGGGTGTAATCCATCCTGCGCCCCATTTGGCTGACCACTTGTCGAGTAACACGAGGTAGGCCTAAAAAGGTGGGGGCGGCGTTGAGGTCGGGAGCGGCAGAGGCGATGACGGTAAGAGCCACCAGCCAATCAGAGCTCAAGCGGAATGGCGTGAAAGGGCGTGGTGAAGCACGTATGGTGAGTTCCAGAAGGTTCGCGGGGCGTGCCTATATAACCCGCTGCGCAAAGCCCTCAAAGGGACTTACAGGACTTGCAGAGAGGGAGCTTGATAAAAAGACTCGTGTGCATACGGCAGTGGCAAAGGACGTGAAGAGAGAGAGAGAGAGAGAGAGAGAGAGAGAGAGAGAGAGAGAGAGAGAGAGACGAACGTGCATCACTCGCCGTTGTTGAACTTTGACCTCGCATTAGAACGTGCGCGCCAGGAGATAGAAGAAGAGGCGTTGAACCGTACAAGTACGCGGGTGCAGCCAGACGCGCCGGTAACGCATATAGCGCTTTTCGGCCACGCGAGTGAACGCGGCCATAGCCGCAAGTGAATAACCGCCAGTCGCGCCAAAGTCCGCTCCCTACCATTCGCCCCGTGATAACCCGCTCCGTTCAGGCGACACGCAGCGAGCTCCTGCTTTCACCTACTTCGATCTCTAAGGGACGTGCCGGGGACCGGAGAGAGCTGCACGGGAGCCATCCCTGGACGCGGTGGTGAACATCAACCTGCCCACCAGCAATCCCCGTGCGAGTGTGTGTGTGTGACGGGCCCGTTTGTCCTGGGTATTAAGTATAAGACTGTTTCAATGATTGCTCTGTGTCTCTGCTTCTTCTACCATTGTACATTGTAAATAATAATAATTAAACCTGTTATTCCTTTGCTTTCCAATTCGATCCCTTTGTGATTTCTCCATTGACTAAGCGTGGTACGAATAAGAACTGCTTGAATTGGGTTCCACCATCTATAACGGCACGGATCACGTGTACGCAACCGCTCGGCATATCACCAACACACGTGGTTCATGCGGGGCTTATTTCCTCGCTTCCAGGGCAGCGCTAGTACTTAGGTAACAGCGAATTTGGTCCTGAAACCCTATTTAGCGCTGTCCGGGAGGGACGTAATAGGTCCCGTGTCGCGCCAGGTCAGTCAAAGACAAGGGGACTAATCCCCCCTTGGTAAGGGGAGAAGGCCGGTGGCAGATCCACAACAATATATATATATATATATATATATATATATATATATATATATATATATATATATATATATATATATATATATATACAGTCATCCCTCGTTTATCGCGGGGGTTACGTTCCAGAACCATTGTACCATAGGTGAAAATCCGCGAAGTAGAAACCATATATTAATTTTATTATTTTTATATATTTTAAGCCTTTAAAAACCCTCCCCATACTCTTATAAACCTTTCCCACGCTCTTATGAACCCTTTCTACACTCTTAAACACACTTTTGAGACCCATCCTTAGTCCTTACGTATTAGAAAAACATTTGTACGTGTATATATATAGCTGTACAGTACATTGATGCAAGTTCTTTTATAATTGCAATTAATTAACAAACAAACATACACATATGATCATGGAACTACACAAGTACAGTACAACAAAGTATTTACATTGATGGAAATTGTGTTTTTGAAAGCAAAAGGCAATAATTGACAAAAGTGCCTTTAATCAAACCTGAGGCCTAAGCATAAAGAAGTCTTCATGAGCTATTCAAAATAGAGATGATGATTAATTTTGAAAATTAATAAGAAATGCATTAGCTTCCTCTTGCATATACAGCAGCTTCCTGATGGTTAATTTGTAGGAAGCAGTGGGGGGTGGAGAGGAGGTGAGGGTGGTTATTCCTGATCTGATGCAGTGATGAAGCAGATATCTCATCTGTATCAAAAGGTAATGACCGAAAAAATCCCATCCTCCACAACCTCGGTCATTCATGTTACTCAGCGACTTAATTTAATTGCAGCTTTAGACAACATCATCGAAATCGTCATCATGATCATGTGTCTCTAAGTTGTAAACATAAGTTATTGTAAATTAGAGGTTACCCAAAGTATGATGACTCTTAAAACCATATTGATCATTAAACTGCAGGACACAGTTTGGCATCAACCTTGCAAATTACTTAAAGTAGCGAAGAACCGTCCAAGAACCCTCCTTACGGATGGGTTAATTACCCCCAGAATCATGGACAAGTTAATTACCCCCAGAATACGGGACTTTCAAAATGCGCGATTCTTTGTCTACTCATTTATAATGCGTATTTTATTTCGATTTACTGTAATATTCTTTTAATATAGGTTTTAATTAATGTGTTATATTTTTATTTATATTATTATTAATTTTTTAGGCTAGAAAATGCTTATTTTACCGCAAAAATAATGAAAATCTAAAAAAATAAAAATACCTATAGGCCGCAGAATCCCGCGATATAATGAAAAATCCGATATATAATTTTACATATACTAGCGAGAAAAACCCGCGATGTACCGAAGCCACGAAAAGTGAAGCGCGATATAGCGAGGGATTACTGTATATGTATGTATGTATATATATATATATATATATATATATATATATATATATATATATATATATATATATATATATATATATATATTATTATATATATATATATATAATTATATATATATATATATAATTATATATATATATATATATATATATATATATATATATATATATATATATATATATATATATATATATATATATATATATATATATATATATATATATATATTATTATTAATTGATTTATTAAATGGAATATTGAGCTTTTCAAAAGTGTTGATCAAATATACAGTCACATTAACAAATCACCATCAGGAGAATATTAAAGCCTTATCAAATGGTCTCCAGTAAAAACAAGAAAAAGAGCAATCAGATATTGCAAACCCTCGCAAGCATGTATTTTCAGTGGTTTTTCAGGCTTTTGTGTTAAAACAGATATGGGGGCCAAACAACGTGATGGATGACGTCAACATTATTGTTGTCTCCACAAATTTATTCCGAGATTATGCTCAATAAATTTTGTCTTGGTCGGATGACGTTTTTTACTTGTCAAATTATGACGTCATAATGGAGGCACCTATATCATCATTAACATATTTTATTCCCCATGGAGAGTTCTTTACAATGAGCGGTCTGAATTTTTTCTATTCAGTGCTTTTGTAGAGGTGCAAAGTTTTTCGTTTTTTCCAAGATGGCGGCCAAACCACGTGACCGATGACGTCATCATTGTTTTCGTTCACCAATTTATGTCTACATGACGCTCAAGAAATTTCATCTTGAAAGGATGAAGTTTTGTACTTGTCGAATTATGATGTCATAATGGAGGCACCTATGCAATCATCATTAACATATTTTATTCCCGATGGAGTTCTTTACAATGAGCCACGTCTCATTTTTTTCTATTCAGCGCTTTCGGAGATATAGAGGTGCAAAGTTTTTCGGTTTTTCCAAGATGGCGGCCGAACCACGTGACCTATGACGTCATAATTCTCATTAAAAAATTATACAGGTGGAGTTGCACACCTATGGCGAAAATTACCTATCAATCGGACCAACGGTTGCAGAGAAAATCATATTGATTCTGTGCGGACAAACAGACAAGCAGGCAAACAGAGAAACGCACAAACTGACTCAAATGCAATACCCTTTCCTCAGGCGAGGGTAATAAAGTGTTGTGGGAAATTGCCTTAGTAACACTCAGCTGTAATTCATTAGTCACTATTGGGTTTTTTTGTTTTCTCCAAGATTGATGCTCATGGAAGGTGACAGAAGGAATGAACCAACAGTATGGCAACAGGTAACTCGTGGACACAATAACCAAGGGAATTAATTACTGGCAACAAGAAAAAGTGTGAAAGAGGAGGAGAAGAAACTCTGCAACCTGCAAGTAAGAGGGTTTGGTTATAAAGGGATAATGATGCTTATAAAATAGTATGTGCATAGAAATTTTTTCAAAATAATTTTAAAACAGGGGCAATACCCCTGGTGCTCACCTCATAGAATAAACAGTATACTGCACCGACTTAGGGTATTTTAAACCAATTTCAATGGTTGCTAGAAGACAGGGCAGCATGTAGAATCATACGAACATAATCATAAGACTTTAAACAAGCAAACCAAAAAAAAATATATTTTTGGGGGCAACCCTCAAAACCCCCTCAACCAAACCCGCAACCCCATATACCTCCTATGATCCCAATTTTTGTAATGCCTTGAACAAACATTGGTACATCACGGGTGGTGTAGGTTGTGGTCAAGTTTCATAGAAATCGTGAGTGTAGTTTCTGAGGAGAAACCAATTACCTATTTTGGAGGTCAACCCCCCCCCCCCCCCTCCCCCACCCACCCGTAGACGCCTAAAGGGGCAGAAATTTTTTGTGCCGTGAACAAACTTTGGTACATCCCCGGTGGTGAAGGTTGTGGTCAAGTTTCATCAAAATAGTGTGTGTAGTTTCAGAAGAAAAAGCAAATTCCTATTTTGGGGGGGTCAAACCTGGATCCACTTTGACTCCCAGTAAACCCCCTTAGACCCCAATTTTTTTTAATGCCGTGAGCAAACTTTAGTCACAACACAACAAATATAATTTGTGCCAAATTTGGTCGCAATCCCATCAGTGGTTTCGGAGAAGAAGTTTCAAGTTTTTACAGACGGACGGATTGACGGACAGACGGACGGACGGGCTGACGGACGGACGGGCTGACGGACAGATAGACCGGATGGATGGACGGGCTGACAGACTATGCGCCATCGCATATGCTCCCCTGAACTTCGGTCCAGGTGAACTAATAAAATATCTAATTTACATTTATAAGTATTCCTGGAGTTTTTAGCGAGGGTCAGAGAGCTGAGACAGCAGAAGTAGCTAAACCAGAAAAAAGGTGGAAACAGTGAGGCCCTCTACCCGTCTGCAATGTGATTCGGCCTCATCACTGCAGCTTCCACTATTGTTGAGAGCTTTGGATTCAATGGAATCTAGCAGAGATGGATGTAAAATGAGGGCACCATCAAATAATGAACAGCACTCCTTTAGCAAAGAAAAAAGGCCTTGCAGACTGAGTAGTTCAATTTTTCAAAGGAAAGACCTGGAACAGTGTTAGATGCCCTGTCTTGCAGGCCAGGAGAGGTCATTGCTGATTATGAAGCTCTACAGACTGAATCTCTTCCAGCATCTCATTATGGAAAAAAGATAGGCAGTTGGTTCATTTGCAATACTTCGGGAGAAAGATTTTCCAAGATTTAAGAACACGTTCCATTTATCAGGCCAGCATATAATCAATTTCAGATCAGCAGAGAGTGATGAAGCTGCATTCTGCCCTAGTAGAGCGATGGGGTACTGTACGACACGATGTGTAGTCATCTGCAAAAAGGAAGAGTTTTTCAGAGCATCGCAGAGGTCATTTATGTAGATGAGCAACAAGACTGGATCCAAAACATTGCCTTGGGAAACTCCAGCCTCACTGGGAGAAGGGGAAGAGGGCTCCATTAACAGCAACCCATTGACTGCCTGAGTGGAGTAAGAAAGAAATCCAAGAATTAAGGCGACCTTCTATGCCACAGGTAGAGTTTAGCTAACAAAGCAGGATGCTAAACTGTGTCGAATGCCTGAGATATGTCCAGGGAGATGGTCCTGTGCCAAAGCTGCTTGGTTGTCATCAACCATATGGCTGTTGCATAACAGTTATGGACGATGAGCATTAACCTACCCTGTGAATATCAAATTAACATAACAAAATAACAATCCATACAAATATTTGGCAAAAGGGCCCAAGCTCATTTCCACTAAGCTGCATTACCATTATTCATAAAATTAAGTACAAACACTGCAAACTTCAAAGCTTGCCATGTTATCGGACCTGCTACACCTACTCAGACAAGTCCCAGCAGTCTCAGGAAAATTCAAATTGTATTGTTCTGCAAAAGTACGAGACCATGTTGTTTATATCATTTCCAAGGCTGTCCAACATACCTTTAGCTATAGTACCTTGGCTAAATCGCCTGATGGATTGTCAATACCAGAATAATCGTAGAATAAGTACAATAGCACACAAAGGTTCAGATATAATTATTCCCACAAATGTATCCATCTGTTTGTCCAAATGTTAAAGTGCCGCCCCGTGCCTGTTCAAACCTGGCATGTGTCCGTTCTACAAAAAAAACAAAAAAAAACAGCCAAGCTTCTTCCCATGGACGAGTTTCCCAAACTTAAGGGGAACACTGTATAGATTGGGCAGATGTGAAGGGATCTCAAACAACAATGTTCTGGGAATGTAAATTTTTCCATGAAGATGCTTAAGGGTGAAGAGAAACTGACATTTCATGTGAAAATTGTGGATGGTTCTGTTTAACAGCCGATGTTGTAGGAGTCAATCCATTTATCATTTTTAAATTGCCAAAATTTTACTCCAGTTGACAAAGCAAATTGACCTGCCTTGACTTGTCTGCATACCATGAAGTAAAATAAAATGGAAAATAGTCTAAAAATATTCAAAAGTAAGAAACATCAAAGCAGAGGGGGCTCGAAAAAGGACAAAAGCACAAACCTGCAGTTTATCATACCTAATAAATGTACCCCAACATTGAAAAACTCATCAATTAATCCACAATGAAACAGAAAACCAAATACTGCATTGGAGTCATCAGAAGGAACCAAAAAAAAGTAAAGAGCAAAGATTGATATTCAAATGATACTCGAGCACATCAAAAACCAACTAAACAAACCCAAGACAGGGCAGCGTAGAATAGAATCCACAACTATATCACAAACTTAACTCGAACGAAGTTGATGGCATGCCATCCACACGCTTTCCACCTAATGTAAAATTGAAAGATGGAAAAAAGATCCACAAGGAATGACCTGAGATCAAATTTTGAGTTAAATTTTTCTCCATTTTGACCCCTGTGATCCCAAGTCCCCAGTCCCTGGGGCATGAACCAGGGTTCAAATCCAAAAAATCATTACATATTTTATGTGTCCCCTAATGTTGATTGCATATACAAAGTTTCATTCAAAAAAAAAAAAAGTTTAAAAATGTGCCCATAATGTTTTTGGTATTTTATACTTTGACCCTGCCACAGGACCCCAGGGGGCACGGACGAAATTATACTACTCTTGCACCTTTGTGACACGTGTTGATCATAACTACCAAGTTGGGTGAATTTCTGCACAACCGTTTAGGACCGAACCCCAGGGGTTCAGTGAGCCAGTCTCAGGGGTTCGGCGGAGGTCCTCCGAAACGCATTGCAATTTGTTTTTTTTAAAGTTTTGTATCAATTTTGAATCTATGTGTAATTACGCTTATTATTAATATTATTATTATTTTGCTATGTATGTTACGAACGAATGGAAATGTTATTTGTAATTGCATTCCCATCCCATTCATGGTTTCTCTGGTCTGTGTTTAAGATAAGTTGTTTCACACTGACTGCAGTAAGTTGAATCAATGAGCAACTTCCTAATTATTCTGTTGATGGTGCTTACTTGCTTACTTACTTACTGGATTTTGGACTTTGCAGGTGTTCGGAAATTCCAGTGAATAGCCTTGATTAGCTTGCCGTGTGCCGTGCGTCATTGGTCGCGCCTTACTTTGGAGTTACTGATGAATTGAAAAGTAAGTTGGAAATGTTTGTGGATATGCAGGGCGGGTTCAGAGTTATATTAAAGTCAAAAGTGGATGGTGATTATAAAATACGATTGAATTACTCAGAAAATTAGGTGGAGGTGATATAAGTCCTTTGGTCGCAATTCAAAACTAACAATTCACAGTTTTCTATGTAATATTATAATGGGATTTGAGGTGACATAGAGTTGAGTAGATAATAAATCCCGTCATCATAACTACAAGTTATGTTTTCTTCGTTAAAATTTCTCAGTTTTCAGAGGGGTACTGATTATATTTAAGCATGTTCCTTATTTAATTTTTGTCATATAATTATTTGCCCGAACTCAATTAAGATCAGTTTGTTACTCTTCTTTTTTTTTATTGCAGAATGTCGAGCAAAAAAAGGAAGTGGTCGGAGGATTACGTGCGGTACGGGTTCACGCGTTTGATGGAACGGGACGGAAGTTAGCGTCCTCAATGCATGCTTTGCAATGTCAAGTTGAGCAACTCCAGCCTAGCACCAGCAAAACTACGGAAACACTTCAAAAAACTGCACGGCGAGGGGCAGTACAAAGAAACAATGCTGGATGAATTCAAATTGAAGAGAGTCCGATTCGACGCAAGTGCTACCTTGCCCACTCTCGGCTTCGTTCCAATTGACAAACCGATCCTCACCGCGTCGTATGAAGTTGCGTACCTGATCGCAAAGCAGGGCAAACCGCACACCGTTGGCGAGACACTCATCAAACCGGCCACGTTGAATATGGCCAACATCATGCTGGGAAAAGCTGCTGAAAACAAGTTGTCTCTCGTTCCACTCTCAAATGACACCATCAGATGCAGAATCAACAACATGAGCGACGACATACTCGCCCAGGTAGTTGCAGATTTAGTCGCGAGCCCGACGAAATTCAGCCTTCAACTCGACGAGACCACCGATGTTTCGAATTTTAGCCAGCTCATCGTATTTATGCGTTATGTCAAAGGAGACGAGATCAAGGAAGACTTTCTGTTCTGCAAGCCTCACAACAACGACGAAGGCAGCTGACGTGAAGAAGATTGTGGACGACTTCTTCAGAAGCAACGGCCTCTCGTGGAACATGGTGTCTGCAGTTTGCTCGGACAGAGCTCCAGCCATGCTGGGATGCAACTCCGGTTTTGGAGCGCTGGTGAAGGCCGATGCACCACACATCATTGCCACGCACTGCGTCCTGCACAGACACGCGCTGGCATCAAAAACACTGCCTCCAAAACTGGCCAATGTTCTGAAAATCGTCGTTGAAACTGTGAATTACGTGCGAAGCCGTGCTCTGAATCATCGCATCTTCAAAGAGCTGTGCAATAAAATTGGCTCTGAATTCGAAGTCCTTCTCTACCACTCTAACGTTCGATGGTTATCACGAGGGAATGTAGGGAGCCGTGTTTTTGCCTTGCGTGTAGAATTAGCCCTGTTTTTGCGAGAACACCAGCATTGCCATGCAACGCACTTCCAAGAGTCAGAGTTCATCCTCGCCTTGGCGTACTTGGCTGACATCTTCGACGCACTCAATCATGTCACTTGCCAGACGCAGGGCGGTGGAGTGAATGTCATCGAATCTGAAGAAAAGCTGAGCGCTTTCCGAAAGAAGTTACCGTTGTGGAGGCGGCGAAAAGAGAACGACAACTTCACAAACTTTTCGCTACTGGACGAGTGGACGAGTGCGTGAGCGGGATCGAAGATGATTCTGAAGTTGGAGGCACTGCTGTACTGGGGGAGCTGAAGCAAGCGATTTCCACGCACTTGGATGAGCTGGGAAAGTCATTTGACGGCTACTTCCCCGACCAAGAGCAATACCTAGCATGAGTGCGGCAGCCGTTTACTTTCGACGTTGCAACGGCAGATGTCAACGACAAATACCTCGACGACCTCATCGAACTTCAGCAGAGCCAGACTCAATAACAACTCTTCGGCACAACACCGCTCTCAACGTTTAGGTGCCGCCAAATGGAAGTGTGTCCTCACATCGCTAAAATTGCCTTTGACATCCTCAAGCCGTTCGTTACAATGTATCTCTGCGAGCATGCGTTTTCGAAACTGGTGGACATTAAAACAAAGAAAAGGAGCAGGCTTGCATGCGAAAATGATTTCAGGGTGGCCCTTGCCAAAACAAAATCACGCATTTCCCAGATTGCCTCCCGAAAGAAGAACAAACGCATTAAGATGCAATTCTTGTTAATTTTTTTTGTCAAATTTGAGGGGTTCAGCGAGTGTTCGGTGGGTTTTGTTAGGGTTCAGCGTCTTTATAAAGGTTAAGAACCACTGGTTTAGGAGGAGGTAGTGTGACGGACAGACAGCCAGACAGCCAGACAGACCAAGCCGATAACAATATCCACGTTTTCTTTTTTTTAAATCAAAAAACGTGCTGATAATACAACAACCATAGAATCGCAAACCAAAATGAATGATTATTTTGGTCTTCCACAAGTGTACCTTTTTTTTCTTTTTCAAAAGGAGGTTGTTTGCTGTGTTACGGATTCGTCACTTCCGTTGTGGTGGTTTGCATCCACTGTAAATATTTCTGATTCCATGTACTATTATTGTTTTCAAAAGGTTTATTGTTCATGAACTGTTTTCAAAAGGTAAAAAAGTTAATGTTAAAAGAAACAGAAAACCGGATCGGGAACCGGACGACGAAGAGGAAGAGGAGAGAAAAGAAGGCGGAGAGAGTGAGTCGGACAAGAAGGAGCCGAGCTGCTCCGAGTTCTGAACTTTCACTAGCGAGTCACTAGCGAACTTTCTCGTTTCCCGGGAAAGGGGTCCCTGCGACAGAGTTGTCATCGCTGTGACCGATCAACCTGCGTGTCAGGTTTTTGGCAGTGGATTCCGAGGAGAATTATCGTCGGGCCGTTACGTCTCAAGAACAGGTCGTCGGCCATTTTCACTCGTGCGTTTCGCGCGTCGAGCAAGGTTTCTTTGCTTCGTCAGCCGTTTTCACCGCTTTCATTTTCACGTTGTGTGTGCAATACGTTTTCACGTCTCTGGTGTGTGTGTGTGCACCGTGGCTTCTGAAGATTAATTTGCGGTTCGCCGACTGTGAGCCGTGAAAGTCCATACCCGAGGGTGTGATTTCTCAGTCGCCTTGAGGGCGCCTTTGTGCAGCTTTGGGCTGTGTGACTGTACTTGCCATCCACACGGGATTCTGGTCTCGATTGGCCATCGTTCTGGCGATCGCTGGAGCGAATCAACTTTGGGCTTGAAGCCGGGAATAAGAGACATTGGGGATGTTCTTGTTTCACTCACTTGGAGCACAGCGAGTTATATATCACAAAACTGATGGTACCATCATAGGACATATTGTTTGTACTTTTGATTACTATTATTGTTGTACTGTTATTCTTGTGTGATCTTAATACAATATTTGTTTGTGAGTAACAATTGGGGTGGCTTCTCCATTGATCTTTGACATACAGAATAACACATTTTTCTGCCGTGACTCCTCTCGGGGCTCGGAGGTACACCGTGACCAGGGGGTCGGGGAGGAGCACGTAAAAGCTGCAACACAAAAAACAGCATATAACAAGCATCTCTATTTTTGCTGCACCACTTCCAGGCCTCACAAAGGTGTCAGGCAACACCAAAAACATGATATCCTGCAGTTCTGAAGGAAATGATTGAATTACAAGTGACGTTTACATCTTCCTGCCATAGCATCGGTCTCGAGTCTGTTCCAACATTGGCCTCGCGCTAGTTGACACTCACCCAATAACATTTCCATCTCCCGTGTGTTGTCAGCTGCCTGCAATCCGTTTCCACTCATATCGGACTTTCACCAAATGACATTGTGTCGAGAAGAATTTACTGAGCTCCGGTGCAATTTCATGCACCAACATTACAGCAGATGTAGCGCTGTTGTTGGATGGGTTTCCGAAACTGGGTTGCCACGAGCACCATCGGCTCTTTGTTGGAACTGTATTACCCTACGATCTGTGATGACATGTTCACATTTGTGAAATGGAAATGCAGTTGAGATTCTCTCCACTCTGTTCATTCGCTTGAGCTGTCTGTCTGTGTCTGTCTGTGTGGTCTGTGTGGTTCTGTGTGTGTGTGGTTCTGTGTGGTCTGTGTGGTTCTAGGCATCTAGGGGAAAGTGAGGCAAGTGAACTTTGAGTGAATTCGAGTGAACTTTGTAAAAATCGAGCTGCATACCAAGCTGTTCCAGGTTTGTTTTGTTGGTTTTTTTCGTTTCTTTTTTTCTTGTGTCATTTAATGACATTGTATAGTACTAATTGTTCAGGAACAAACAAGTATGAAGGTAGTGTTGTCCTTACGGGGAACTGTCAGTGGACTGAGTGTTTGTGAGTTCAACAGGTTTGGGAAGGAAAGATTGTGAAGAAGGAGAGGAATTGCTCCTGAGGAACAAGAGGAACACATAGGTTGTTCTGACAGAGAAATAAGGAAAGCGAAACATTTTAAAATACCATTTAAAGCTTTTAAAGTAAGAAGCAAGTCCATGCAATTGAAGTACAATTTGGAGCTATCGAGAAAGGAAAATATAAGGAATGAACGAAGGAAATCGTTCTCTTAGACATTTACTTTCACTTTAATTTTGTGTATTTTGTAATTCTTTGGAAAGGTCATCTTATGGAAAACCTGAGGACCATAGGAAACTTGAAAAGATGAATGATTATCAGTTTGTTCCTGTGGTCCAACATTGAATGACTAAACAATAACTTGCTATTGTTTTTTGCAAAAGGCTCGTCTTCCAAAATTGAAAGATAATAACAAAATATGTATGTGTGCCACTTATTTTCAAATCGACTTAAGAAGCATAGGGAAGGAGGTTGGGATAAGAAAGGATGAGAGGAAAGGGGATAAAAAAAATCTTCCATTGTTGAAGATTAGATATGTAGATTGCCCTTTTCACAAACAGCACAGATGGAAGAAAATCCCAGCTGAGCTAATAAAGAAATAATATTCTTGAGTTGAAAAATATTCCAAAGTACTGAAAATGGCCTTTTAAGTAAATTTTAAGCTGTACTGATTTGGCCATTGATGTTCCTTCTGGTGACTCGCTGTAACAGTTGCTACTGGTGTAATAAATATGGTAAATCTGAATACCGATTGAACTATTTTATTTTATTTTTAAACTGGGTTTTTTGTATGTACAGAGTAAAGGCTCATGGGTAACTAGAACACAGAACGGACTACGGTGTGAAATAACGAAAAGAACAAGAGAAAGGGTAGGTGGGGTGGGGAATGGGGGAGGCAGGGGAGGCGCGGGTGGTGTGGGACACACCAATATCGCAGGATAGATGGACAAAATAGACGGAGACTTGGAGGAACAAAGGACATGCAGAACAGTGCTTCACAACTGATGTGCCATAACAAAATCACAAAGGTGTCGCAGTACTTTTGTAATTAGAGGGCAATAAAGAATTGTCAATGGAGCAGTATGACTGGGTTCGTGATGCTTTTGTTTCATCTGCAGAGGCATCAGCTAAGGATCTTTCTCTGAAGGCCCAATAAGAATTTAGACCCTAGGAGCAACTGCACTCTCAAATATCAGTTCAGTGAGACATGCTCTGGACCCATTTTGGCTGCAGATGTAAAAACGAGCATCCAACCTTCTCTAATCGTCCCGTTGATGTGAAGTGAGCTTCTCAACATTGACACATATCAGAAATAACTAGAACGGCACTCGGTAGAGAGCATACCTTCGCCAGGCTGACCAGTTTACAATTTGTATCCCACTGATAAGCCGGATCTGGATCGGGACCTGAACCAAAATCTAATCGGATTGTTATTGTCCCCTAAACAACTCAACCACCAAGTTTTGTCATAATCCATCCACGTTTTGAAATATCATGCTATATATCGTTTTAGGCACAATCCCTCAATGGTGAAGAATCGCTTGAGAATTAAAAATTCCCATATCCAGATTAGGATCTTCACCGAAATCAAATCGATTAGTCCTAGGCCCACACACAACCTGTCTGTCCACCAAGTTTCGTCCAAATCCGTCCATAACTTTTTGAGATATCGTGCTAAATAATAGGTTTTTGCTCTTTCTCTCAATGGTGAAGAATCACTTTAAAAAGTCTCTGATCCAGATCCGGATTCAAATATTTACCCAAATCAAATCAATTCTTCCTTGTCACACACCAAATCTGTCCACCAAGTTCCGTCTGAATCCATCCACAACTTTTTCAGGTATCGTGCTATATATCGTTTTTTTGCCATATCTCTAAATGGTGAAGAATCACTTTAAAAATTCTCGGAACTAGATATGAATCCGGATCTTCACCAAAATCTAATAATTTCGTCAGTTTCACATACCAAGCCTCCCCACCAAATTTTGTCTGAATCCGTCCATAATTTTGAGATATCCTGTTCACAGACAGACAGACAGACAGGAGTCAAAATATAACCTCCATCCACCTTCAACAAGTAATCATGTCTGAGGAGCTTGGATCAGGAACGTTGTGTCGCTCTTTCCAGCATAGAGCTGAACATGAAACATTAAACGCCTCTATTCCACAACACAGGCGCAAGTTTCTCACTCATGTCAAATTAAAGTACGGATGGGACTTCAATTTCTCAATTAAATGTTTTTGGGAACAACAACAACAACAAAAACATGCATTTTAAGGCCATTTTCCCTGCTAGAGCAGGGGTTAGCCTTGCGGTCCCCATGACAATCTTCTCCATTTTGCCCTATTTTCTACATCTCCCCTTGTTAACCCCCTTGCCCGCATTTCTTCTTCCACCATCTTTAGCCAAGTCTTTCTCGGTCTTCCCCGTCCTCTACTTCCTTCTACATTAACTTCCATCACTCTTCTCAACCAGTCACTTTCATCCTTCCTCAACACATGACCAAACCATCTCAACCTGTTCCTCTTCACAGCATCAATCACAGGCTCTATTCCCATCATTTTTCGCAATTCATCATTTGTCTTCCTCTCTCTCAACGATACTCCACACATCCATCGAACCATTCGCATTTCCACCCTTTCCAGCCTTCGTTGCTGCTCTACGTTCATTACCCATGTCTCGCTCCCATAAATCATAACACTTCTCACACATGCAGCATACACCTTTTTGGGAACTTTGGGAATTTTGGGAACAGTTTTAAATAAATTATTTAACTGCCCTGTGATCTTTAATGACATATCTGAGACGTGTTACAAAAAGATCGAGTTTATAATCTCCTTTATAGGCTGAATAGTATAAATAAGGATTTTTTTTCATAATAAAACTTTTTTTTTTAATAATAAAATTTTAAATGCACTACATTGTTTATAATTTGCTCATCTGTGTAAAAATGCGATTTTTACTCTTCCCTCCAATGGCTATAATAGTAGGCGATGAAAATATAACACATTGAAATGGTAAAAATTTGTTTCGGTGTGCCACGAGGATCGAGCGGGCCTGAAAATTTGGCGTGAAATAGAAAAAAGTTGAGAAGCACTAATGTACAAGAATGAAACCATGGGGATGGGAGGACACGGGGTGAACAGGAAGGATACAGCCGCAAACTCTGAATCACAGTAGTGGAAGGGAAAACTGGGGAAGAAGCTGAAATATTCCCCATCTTTGCTGAAAAAAGAAAAAGATTCACTCCAAAAAAAAACACAAGCTCATTCTGCCTGCATTTCCTTCCTTCGTTCATTCCTTATATTTTCCTTTCTCGACAGTTCCAAATTGTACTTCAATTGCATGGACTTGCTTCTTACTTTAAAAGTTCTAAATGGTATTTTAAAATGCTTCACTTTCCTTATTTCTCTGTCAGGAACAACCTATGTGTTCCTCTTGTTCCTTAGGAGCAATTCCTCTTCTTCTTATTCACAATCTTTCCTTCCCAAACATGTTGAACTCACAAACACTCAGTCCACTGACGGTTCCCCGTAAGGAAAACTCATACGTGTTTGTTCCTGAACAATTAGTACTATACAATAGTTTGTTCCTGAACATTATTTTGCACCTGAGAAGGTAGAGACGTTTCTAGCAACCCGTGACTCAGATTTTGCAACTGACCCGGGTGGCATCAGTACACATGGTCTATAAACCTGCTCTGCTGCTCTTGCACATCCTCTTTCTGCTCTTTTCACCCTATAATTTGCCCTAGGTCCTTTTCAACCTGCTTGGAAGTCAACCAACATCACTACATTACATAAACATGGTGCAAAAGCCGATCCCCTTAACTGCAAACCTATAAGCTTACTCCTGTGGTAGCTTGTACCTGTTGCTGCATTTGAGCCTGGGGAGTAACGAGAATTACTAATTACTAATAAAATAATAATAATAATAATGCTTACCTAAAATGGGGGGAATGAACATAAAAAATGCTATTGTTCTACAATGGTAAGACATATATGAAATAGAAATACCAAGAAATAAAAGCTGACCTTCTGTACTCTTCCTCATATTCATCTTTTGATCTTAAATCCAAATGTCTTGAGTATATATAGCAATAATAACAAATTTGACTTCACTGATCCAATACTTATGAAGTCTTGTACTTCCATTATCCGTAGCTTTATTGATTTATTATTAGGATTTTTAACAACCACTTTTGTGTACATCAAGACTCAATTGTGTCAATGAAGGAAAATATGAAAATAAATTCAAACTATGTTCCCCATGGCTAGTCTTACAAGTATGAAGTTTCACATCGATTTGTTAGGCGGTTCTGGAGAAGAAGATTTTTAAATGTTTTTATTTTCAATCCAATATGGCCACCAGACCACGTGACCAATAACGTCATAAATTTAATTCTTTACTCACATCAGGTTGTAGATCAGATATATCAAGTTCCAGATGTTTCGGATAAGGATTTCGATTCAACCAATTGAGGCTGGTTGAATACTATTTCACTGATGTCAGCGTTACCACTCTACATACCCCCTGGGGAGTTCAGGACATTTGCCAAGTACCAATTTATTTTGTTGAGCAGTTTCCGAGAAAAATATATCCAAATTATTTATTTTAATCCAATATGGCTGACATACCATGTGACCTATGACAACAGAGCTATCAATAAAACATCCTCCATGGTTAGTCCCTCCTATGTTTAAAGTTCAGACCAGCGGTTACAGAGAAAAGTTTTTTTTAAGGCAAAATATATAGACAGACAGATAAGCAGACAGACAGACACGTTGCAATAGTCTCACAACCCCTTAGTGGTTTAGTGGGTCCAATTACAACAAAGACTCAAAATCAACAGGACAGTACCATATTTTCATGCAAATAACCGCTCCCTGGTATGCCCCCGCACCTGGGGATAAAGTGCCCTAGGAACATTTCAAGCACATATATAATCAGCACTTGGTATACCCCGCAAGGCAGGAGTGTGTTCAGTTACCAAGTTTCTTGTAGAGCACTCACCAAGTGGCTTAAGCACTCATGCAAGCACTTCATTCAAAACCATGAAGGAATGGCTGGCTTGGCAAGCACTAGCTAGCTGCTTGGTAATTGAACACATCCCTGCTTTCCTCTCCACATGACCAGGAGATGTGCGATATCCATATTTACAGCAGGCTTTGTCATACACTAACAACTGTATTAAATATAACCAATTGACATTAAAATTCATATCTTGAGAAAGGGTTGTTGAATTCATTAAACTTTACTGTTAAAAACCAGCTGTGGTTTCCAGTACCGATGCAACCAGAAACCACGCTGCTCATCCATTAGAAATGTATAAATACCCTGCACAGGCTGTTGAATTTTATATCATTCCACAAAATTGTCCATACCATTGCAAGTCTTCCCTGTTGTACAATGTCTGCTGTCAGTACAAATAAGAGAAAATGGAAAAGTTTCACATCCGAATTCAAACTGAAAGTTGACGAAAAAGTGGGCTGATTTCTGGAGAAGACGAGGATGAGAGTGATGACAATATAATTGTGGCAAACCTGGAGTGTAACAAGTTACCAAACAGCTAGCTAGGGCTTGCCAAGCCAGCAGTTCCTTATCAACTGTTTTGAATGGAATTCTTAAGCCATTCGGCAAGCACTCTACAAGTAACTTGCTAACTGAACACAGTCCCACTCTTGCCGATTCCAAGCTGCAACAGAAACCACAGTGACACAGAAGACGACGACTGTGCAGGCTTTACAGAAGACTACTTACCGGTACGTTAAATAGTTTTGAAATTACATAATTATGTATGTGTAGGTATACCCTAACCGGAACACATTACATATGTATGTGTAGGTCCGGGCTGACGTGGTGTGGTGCTGACCGGGCAAACGTGGTGTGGTGCTGACCGGGCCGCCGTGGTGCTGACCGGGCAAATGTGGTGTGGTGCTGTCCGGGCTGGCGTGGTGCTGACCGGGCAAACGTGGTGTGGTGCTGACCGGGCTGACATGGTGCTGACCGGGCAAACGTGGTGTGGTGCTGACCGGGCCGCCGTGGTGCTGACCGGGCAAACGTGGTGTGGTGCTGACCGGGCCGCCGTGGTGCTGACCGGGAAACGTAGTGCTGACCGGGCAAACGTGGTGTGGTGCTGACAGGGCCGCCGTGGTGCTGACCGGGCAAACGTGGTGTGATGCTGACCGGGCCAACGGTGTGGTGCTGACAGGGCCGCCGTGGTGCTGACCGAATAAACGTGGTGTGGTGCTGACCGGGCAAACGTGTTGTGGTGCTGACCGGGCCGCCGTGGTGCTGACCGGGCCCCCACAGCCGTGATGCCCCCCCCCCCCCACCGCCCCCCACCCTCCAGAATTTCCATGTTTTAAAAGTTTCCCAGTGTGTACCCTGGATTTAGAATAGGTACACCGTATCCCTGCGTGTCGTAAGAGACGACTAAGAGGGTTGGCGTCAGGAAGGGCATCCGGGCATAAAAAAAAAAACATTGCCTCAAAAAGAGAACCATGACAATTACAACTACATATGGGCACGGTACAGCCCGAAGTGGAGATCGGTTTCTGAGGTTTGGGACATGAAATGTAGGGACAATGACAGGGAGATCAGGAGAAGTGGTGGAAGTATTGGTCAGAAGAAGAGTGGACATATATTGTGTGCAAGAGATGAGATGGAAGGGAAGTGGTGTGAGAATGGTGAAGGGTAGGCAGCGACAGAAATACAAGTTTGTGTGGCAAGGGTGCCCGGAGGGCGTGAATGGTGTTGGTGTCCTGTTTTCTGAGGAGTTTGTAGACAGTGTGGTGAGTGTGACAAGAGTGAGTGACAGGTTCATGATGGTGAAAATGATGATTGGAAAGCTCTTGGTGAACGTCATCTCGGGATATGCTCCGCAGGTTGGTCGGAGCGATGAAGAGAAGGACAAGTTCTGGTGTGCGATCGAGAAGCTGATGGAAAACGTGAAATATGAGGAAGTTATTGTGGTAGGAGGAGACCTAAATGGACATGTGGGAAGGAGTATGGATGGTTTTGAGGGAGTTCATTGGGGTTACGGATATGGTGTGAGAAATGGAGAAGGTGAAAGGATTTTGGAGTTTGCTGATGGAGCTGATTTGTTGATTTGTAATACTCAGTTCAAGAAAGAGGATAATAAGCTTGTTACATACACGTCAGGTGGGTCGACGACAACCGTTGACTACCTGATGGTGCGTAGGCGAGATAGGGGGCACCTCCGGGACACAAAGGTGATCCCGGGGGAGGAGGCTGTTTCACAGCACCACTTGGTTGTCTGTGACACAAGGGTGAAAGGTGCGAGGAGAGCTCGGCGGGTGAAGTACCAACAGAGAATGAAAGTGTGGAGGTTGAAAGAGGTGACAGGAAGGGAGGCATTAAAAGAGAGGCTCAGTAGGGTAGAGGATGATGTGGTTGACCTTGAAAGTGGTTGGATGTCAATGAAAGCTAGTCTGTTGGGAGCCATTGGTGAGGTATGTGGATGGACAAAAAGACCACCGAGGCACTCGGAAACATGGTGGTGGGATGATGAAGTTGGAAAGAGGATTGACGAGAAGAGGAAGAAGTTCAAGAAGTGGCAGAAGGCGAAGGGTACGGGAGCAGAAACAGCAGAGCATGAAAGTTAGAAGGCAGCCAAGAAGGCTGCAAAGAAAGAGGTGGCAAAGGCGCAGGAGGCATGTAGGAAAATGTTCGGAGAACGCTTGGATTCGGAAGAGGGTCAGAGAGCAGTATTCAGGATTGCAAAGCAGATAGCGAAAGAGGTGTGATGTGATGGGGGTGAGTTGCTTGAAGGATGAAGTGGGACAAATCGTTGTGGACCCAGATGGAATTAAAGGAAGATGGAAAAGATATATGGAAATGCTGTTGAATACAGAGAATGAATGGGATGGCAACATAGAGAGTAACCCAGTTTTAGGACAGGGCAGAGAAGATAACTGAGAAGGAAGTTGAGGAAGCGATAAAAGCAATGAAGAGTAGAAAAGCGGGAGGGCCGACGGGAGTTGTGGGAGATATGTTGAAGGCAGCAGGAAGTTGGGGTGTGAAGACAATGACAGAGATCTGTAATCTGGCGGTGAAAGAAGGCCGCATTCCAGTGGATTTGGAACTGAGTACCCTCGTCCCTCTGTACAAGGGGAAAGGTGACCCTCTAGAGTGTGGCTCGTACTGAGTGATAAAGTTATTGGAGCATGGAATGAAGGTATTGGAAAGGGTGTTAGAGAGGAGAATAAGGAATAAAGTGAAGATCGAAGAAATGCAGTTTGGATTTATGCCAGGAAGAGGACCCACAGACATGCTTTTTATTGTGAGGCAGTTGCAGGAGAAGTACATGGAGAAGAGGAAGAAGTTGTTTCTTGGGTTTGTTGATCTGGAGAAAGCATTCGATAGGGTTCCATGCAAAGTATTGACATGGGCAATGAGGAAGTTAGGAGTGGAGGAATGGTTGATCAGAGTCGTGATGGCAATGTACAAAAGAGCGCGCACAGCTGTAAGGACGAAGGACGGGAACAGTGGTGAGTTTGAGGTGAAGGTGGGAGTGCATCAGGGGTCGGTACTAAGTCCACTACTATTTGTAGCTGTGATGGAGGTGCTGGCTCAGAACGTAAAGGAGGGTTTACCGTGGGAATTGTTGTATGTAGATGATCTGGTGTTGATTGCGGAAAGTATGGATGGACTGAAGGAAAAGATGAACAAGTAGAAGGAATGTATGGAGACAAAAGGTCTGAAGGTGAATATCAGAAAGACGAAGGTGATGGCAAGTGGTAAAGCATGTGGTGAGGTGGAAAGAACTGGGAAGTGGCCCTGTGCTGTGTGCAGGAAGGGTGTCGGAGTGACCTCCATTCAATGTACAATGTGCGCTGAGTGGGTTCATCAAAAATGTAGTGGTCTGAGAGGGTCATTAACCAGTGTGGCAGCTACATTCAAATGTAAGGTGTGCACAGAGGGAGCTGCACATGGAGGAAATGTTGAGTTGGATCTTGGAGACGGCGTGAAGCTGGAAGGTGTGAAAACATTTTGCTACCTCGGAGACATGCTGAATGGAGAAGGTGGATCAGACTCGGCAACGGTTGCTCGAGTGAGATGTGCATGGAAGAAGTTTCAGGAACTGAGTGGCATGCTGATGAGGACGGGAGTGTCGTTGAAGCTGAAGGGAAAGGCGTATGCTGCATGTGTGAGAAGTGTTGTGATTTATGGGAGCGAGACATGGGTAATGAACGTAGAGCAGCAACGAAGGTTGGAAAGGGTGGAAATGCGAATGGTTCGATGGATGTGCAGAGTATCGTTGAGAGAGGAAGACAAATGATGAATTGCGAAAAATGATGGGAATAGAGCCTGTGATTGATGCTGTGAAGAGGAACAGGTTGAGATGGTTTGGTCATGTGTTGAGGAAGGATGAAAGTGACTGGTTGAAAAGAGTGATGGAAATGAATGTAGAAGGAAGTAGAGGACGGGGAAGACCAAGAAAAACTTGGCTAAAGATGGTGGAAGAAGAAATGCGGGCAAGGGGGTTAACAAGGAGAGATGCAGAAAATAGGGCAAGATGGAGAAGATTGTCATGGGGACCGCAAGGCTAACCCCTGCTCTAGCAGGGAAAATGGCCTTAAAATGCATGTTGTGTTTTGTTGTATATGTATGTGTAGGTAAAATATGCAAAAGAACTGCAATTAAAGATATTACAATTAAATTTGCAAAAAAAAAACCTGCCCCTTCATGCATCTCCTTGATCACTTAGCTTGGATCCCCAGGTGGTTATGTCACCTGCCGTATCGTGAAATACCGTATAACCCGCACACGAGTACACCCCGCAGTTAGATTTTTTGGAACTCATTTAACGTTTGGCCCACGGGTTACTTGCGTGAAAATACAGCAACTACAAAACACTACAAATCGTGGACCATTGCACGGGCTACAAATTCAAAAACTACCGAAAACAAGTATGGATATTGACTGTCAGGGATAGCAATAATAAATATGCATAACAGCAGCAGTAGACTTCAATGCAAGAAATCTATAACTCTGATAAACACAGCAAAGGAATTTGGGGTTTCAATTCAAATACACTGATGGGAATTTTCTTATTACGTAAGACATCAATACGAGGCTGAAAAGGTTAATTATCTCCTAATCATGATATACCCACATATTCCAGTGGAGATTAAAAAGGGGGAAATCCAAGCAGATTACAATTAAATAATTGCAGACCCACATGTGTACACAAAGATAAAGTTATGGAATTTATGTATTTGACCATTCAAATTGAATTGCACTTTAAACATTTCTCCAGGGGAATAGGGGGCGAAAGCACAAACTCGTACCTGGCGTCAATCAATGAAATGAATTAAAATGTGCTGTATAATCAACAAATTTAGAGGCAAAAAAAAACGAAGACGTCTGCATACTGACACATATGTAGCACATCTGCATATCCTGTTACATGTTAAGGCCTCTCAGAAAACTAATTTTCTACTTCATCAGTTAAAAGCAATAGAAGTGGTTGAAGAAATCGAGAAAACAACGCACATTTCTCACATTCTTGAAACAGCCACAAATGGCAGAAGTTCTGATATGAAAATAATGTGTTAGATTTCTCCACCTCGCAGGAGAAGTGTTAAGTGACACGTTGCAAGTCATTCAGACCAATGGAGCAGAAACATGACATTATTCTCCATCGATGTAATACGAGTCACAATCAGGCAGATAGTTTTCAAAAAGGCATGTCACTTGAAAGTGTGCAACAGCTGTTTTACAATAATGTCTTTTCATACCAATGGAAATTTTTCGACAGAGGAGGTAACTATTCCTGCAAATTTGACGACAAAAATTAAAATAAGCTTGAAATTTAATATTAAACTCTCTTCATCAACCGCTAAGGAAAAGCCAAAAAAAGAGACAGAATATTCTTCATGCAAATCTAGAAGGAATTGAAAAAGGATGGCAAAAACTGCCTTCGATCGACGGTCGAACAACTACATTTGGATAAAATACAGTCAGAAGTTTTTCTTAGCATTTATCAATGAAAACAACATCCTTGATGGGGACCATGTCTTGTGCAAAATACCACAAATTCCAAAGCCTTTGAGAGATTTTTTAAATCTTAAGCTCTGGAATGCATTATTCGTCAAATTCTTCAAACATCACCTTGTAGTCTTTCAAACAAAGTGCAATCAAGTTGATGTGCCCAGTTGGCTCATGCGCACAATGCCTGCACAGTTTCTGTGCACAAGGCCTGGAGAATTACGGCTCAAGAGGATTGCACCACTCACCTTCTCTCTCCGCTCTAGTGCACTTCCACCCTTGCTTCCCAGGAGAAGACCCAGACGGGCCATCAAAGCATCTGCCGTCTCCTGCACGGCCGAGTCCTGCTCCGTATCATGGCCTGCCCAAGGGGTGGAGGGGTCAAAGGGGAGAAAGAACGGGGGATGGGGTGTCAAAGTACGCTGGCGCTAAAAGTAAGATTATGTTTCTCATTGGTGGGCAATGAATGAGAGACAACGTGGTTTCCTGGGGACAATACAAAAGGTCCTTGTGATAAAAATGAGAGAAAAAAAGCAAACTGTGGACGCACATTTTCTCAAACTCAGAAATAGTAAAACAATATACACACCAGACAGCAAATGATCAGAAATAGTCAAGTGAGAGCTGAGAGAGTCTAACTCATAAGCAAACGGCCAGCTATTTATTCCCAAACAACCATATGAAACCTTTAAAAAATGATTTTAAAAGGACATTAATATTGGAAGAGTTCAGCAAAGACAAACGCGCACACACAGTATCAAAAACGACACAAATAGCCAATCGTGTTTCAATAAGCACAGTGAATGGTTGAGGATTTCAAACAGAGCAGTGAGATTTTGATTTTGTTGTTCTTCAGTTCTAATACTACTGTAGCATATTGCCCTATACAAGTTATAACTGGCACGAAGTGCTTCCTCAGCAGAGCAAACAACAGTACTGTTACGCCTGTCTTTACCAGGGCAGCCAGTAAGCTCATGGAACACCGATAACCTGTAATACATGGCATTATTGGCAGCACTCTTACGAAGTAGAACACACTTCGATGATATTTCCACAAACAAGCTGACTCCTTAGGATGAATAGCTTAAGATGGCCCAATCTTTAAAGGCCCCAACTATTCCCACCTTCTTGTGGGGTGAGCCCAAATAATCTCTAACCCAAATCTTCCACGAATGGACTTGTCAGGCCTGATGTTTGACTGAAGGTGATATTAACAGGGATTTATCATTTGTTAAGGGGGTCACCAATACAGTCGTGGCAAAAAATATTAGCACACTTGCCCTTTTTTCAAATAATACACCATTTATAATTTCGTGCCATTTCAAAAGAGGAAGCACTTCGTACCATTTCAAATAATGCACAGCTGCTTCTGCTGTCTCAACAATGGATGGAGGTCCTCAATGTCAAACAAGAAATCAGAGCTGTCTCCCTTGACATATCTCGTGCCTTCGATACGGTTTGGCACCCCGCTCTGCTCACCAAACTCTCCTCCTATGGTATCCATGGAAATCTCCACACATGGCTTGCGGAGTTCCTCTCTGGTCGTAGTCAACGTGTGGCCCTGAATGGGTTTCTCTCATCTCCCCTTCCTGTTCAGGCTGGAGTTCCCCAAGGCAGTGTTCTGGGCCCTGTGCTTTTTCTGGTCTTCATCAATGATCTCTCCGACTCTCTGAAAAATCCTCTCTATCTCTTTGCTGATGACTCCACTCTCTGCCGCTCCATACCTCATCCCTCAGATAGGCAGTCTGCAGCCTCCTCACTCTCTGCAGACCTGGACAAAATCACAGACTGGTCAAACAAGTGGAACATGTCTTTCAATCCTGATACATCTCACACGCTCACTATGTCTCTCCGAAAAGACCGACTGGACAACCCTCCCATTTACTTTCTGAACAATCCTCTCAAAGAAGTTCTGTCACTCAAGCTTTTGGGTCTCACTATCTGCCATGATCTTTCCTGGGAAAACCACATTTCAAATCTGGCCTCCAAAGCCAGTCGCCGACTGGGCATCCTCCGTCGTGTGAAGTCCTTCCTTGGCACACCTGAGCTACTCACCACATACAAGGCTTTCATCCGCAGCTCAATGGAATACTGTTCTCCCCTCTGGGCTGGTGCTCCTGCCTCACACCTAGCTCGGCTTCACGCTGTTGAAACCAAAGCTTTCAGAATCATTGGAATCTCCCGCGAGGAAGCTAACTCCGAGGACCTTTCACTCACTCACCGCAGGCAGCTTCGTGGTATTTCTATCTTCTACCAACTCCTCTCCGGCCTAGCTCCCCCAGCTCTGTCTGTGCCCTGTCCCCCAAATATTCCTACTGGTCGCACAAGATCTGCCAGCACCCCTCTTATGGTGAAACTGCCAAAATAAAGACTCTCTGCTCACCTTCACTCTTTCATTCCTCTTTTCTCCCACATCTGGAACAAACTCCCTCACTCTCTTCAATCCCACTCTTCCCTCGAGGTCTTTAAAACAGCTGTTCACCACATCTCATATCCATCCAAAACCGTGATCTTTTCTACCCCTGTTAATTCACCCCAGATCCACTTTATTGAAATACCAACTTCTTTCCTGTAAGTCCTAGCAGTTTCCATGTGTTTTATACCTCTCCCACCCTCCCCCCCCCCCCCTTCCCATGCCCCTCCCCCAAGCCCTCTCCCTCCCACAGATCTCCAAATGTCCCTGTTCTCTGCTGTTGCACTTGTGTGCTTCCTTCTCTCTTCCCATCTTGTCTCCCGCTCCCTTTATCCTGTTTTATGTGTCAGTTTCTTTTTATGTGATCAATGTTAGCTCTTACAGGAGCCTCAATCTTCTACACACAAAAAAAAAAAAAAAATGCACCATTTCTTCCAGAAAATTATTGAAATGAAAAAAATATTTTGGCATCCACACATGTATTTCTTTGGTTTGCAGTGGAATAAAACAAAAAAGCTGAAAAATTCACTAAATCTTAGCTTGTTCCACACAGAAATTCGAAAATGGCCTGGACAATAGTATTGGCACCTTTAAGAAGTTGTTAGAAATACTTAGATTTAAAGCAGGTGATTCTCCTTTGCTTTGGAATTGAACTCATCTGTGGTGAGTTGCAGGTGCCTGCAATATAAAAAATCATTTATTCAACCAGTTTGAATGGAGAAAAGGAATCATTCTGCTGTTTTGTGCCACTGTGTGTACCGCAATGAGCATGGAGAAAAGAAAGAAAACCAGAGAATTGTCCTAAGAGGTCAGACACAAGATTGTGGCCAAGCATGGACAATCTCATGGCTGCAAGTCCATCTCCAGAGACCTTGATGTTCCAGTGCCCACCATACGCAATGTTATCAGAAAGTTTAAGGCCCGTGGCACTGTAGCCAACCTGCATGGATGTGGCCGCAAGAGAAAACTTGAACGAAGATTGCAGCGAATAATTGTTTGAATGGTGGAGAAAGCACCTTGTCAACTGCCAAACAGATTCAAGCTGACCTTCAGACACAAGGTACGACCGTTTCAACTCACACCATACGTCGCCAACTCAATGAAAGGGGGTTCTATGGTAGGACACCCAGGAGGACCTCACTGCTAAGAAAGCCTGACTGGAGTTTTCCAAAACACACCTGAACAAGCCAAAATCCTTCTGGGAGAATGTCCTGTGTACAAAATCTCTTCAAAGAAACAAAACAGAACACAAAATGAAGCCTTCAAAGAAGAGAACATCTTCCCCACAGTCAAACTACAGTCAAAAAAAGACAAATGGAGGAGGTTCAGTGATGTTTTGGGGTGGCTGTGCTGCCTCTGGCACTGGGTGCCTTGAATGTGTGCATAGCATCATGAAATCAGGAGATTACAAAGGCATTTTGGAGCACAATGTTCAACCCAGTGTCAGAAAGCTAGGTCTTCGTCAAAGGTCATGGGTCTTGCAGCAGGAGAATGACCCCAACAGACAGTTTTAAAAAAGGACTCAGGAATGGTTCAAGACAAAACACTGGACTGTTCTGAAGTGGCCAGCAATGAGTCCAGATCTAAATCCCATTTAATACCTGTGGGGAGATCTGAAAACAGCAGTTGGGAGAAGGCACCTTTCAAATCTGGGAGAACTGGAGCAGTTTGCACAAGAAGAGTGGGTCAAACTGCCAGTAGAGAGGTGTAGGAAGCTCATTCATGGCTATAGGAAGCTCTTGACTTTAGTTATTTTGTCCAATGCTGTGCTACTAAATATGAAGTCTCGGGTGTGAATAATTTTATCAATGCCATTTCTTTATATTTTCTGATATTGAAGGATATATTAAGTTCTGAATGAAAAACAAAGGTTCTGTGATGTTAACTGAAATTAATTGTGGAGACCAAATACTTTTGTCAATTTAAACTTATTTTTAGAGAAAATTGTGAGTTATTTGAAAAAAGTGCAAGGGTGCCAATATTTTTGACCATGACTGTAACTCTCCAACTCTTAATCAAATACACCATGGGATCTTTCATGTCCACCATCCAATGCTAGCAGATAGGATGTCTATCTTAACTGTCATTTGAAGGACAGCACATTTTATGATGCATTAAGGCTCCACCTCGAGAGCTGGTCCAAAACAGAATCAGGAGCTGCTACAATACTTGGAAAATGTCTTTCAACCCTGACAGATCACACACATTCACTTCGTCTCTCCGAAAGGACCATTTGACAAGCCCTCTCATTTACTTCCTCAACAAACTACTTGAAGAGGTTAAGTCACTGAACCTTTGCGCCTCACCATCAGCCATTATCTATCTTCGGAAGACCATATTTCCAAGATTGCCTTCAAAGGCAGCTGCTGACTGGGCATCCTTCATCGTGCAGGGTCTTTCCTTGGTCAATATAAACCTTTTTTTTTTTTTTTTTTTTTTTGTATACAAGATCGAGGCTCGTGAAAGAGCGAACATTAATCACACAGAAAGACAAACCGACACATAAAACATATAACATCGGGAGCGGTAGACAAGATGGGGAGAGAGGGGGAAGGACACAAACACAACATTTGAGAGCAGGGACCGAGAGACATGGAGACATCGAGAGATCTGAGAGAGGGCGAGGGCTTTGGGGGGGGGGGGCATGGGAAGGGGGCGGTGGGAGAGGTATAAAACATATGGACACTGCCAGGACTTCCAGGAAAGAAGTTGGAATTTCAAACAAGGTGGATCTGGGGTGAATTAGCGGGGGTAGAAAAGATCAAGGTTTTGGATGGGGGAAGATAAGAGATGGTGGTGAACAGCTGTTTTAAAGACCTGGAGGGAGGAGTGGGATTGAAGGGAGTGAGGGAGTTTGTTCCAGAGGCGGGAGAAAAGAGGAATGAAAGAGTGAAGGTGAGCAGAGAGCCGAGATTTCGGCAGTTTAACCATCAGAGGGTTGCTGGCAGATCTTGTGCGACCTGTAGGAATATTTGGGGGACAGAGCACAGAGAGAGCTGGGGGTGCAAGGCCGGAGAGGAGTCGGTAGAAGACAGAAAGACCACCTACCTGCCTGCGGTGAGTGAGTGAAAGGCCCTCAGAGATAGCTTCATCGCGGGAGATTCCAATAATTCTGAAAGCTTTGGTTTCAACAGCGTGAAGCCGAGCTAGGTGAGAGGCAGGAGCACCGGCCCATAGGGGAGAACAGTATTCCATTGAGCTGCGGATGAAAGCCTTGTATGTGGTGAGGAGCTCAGGTGTGCCTAGGAAGGACTTCGCACGACGGAGGATGCCCAGTCGGCGACTGGCTTTGGAGGCCAGCTTGGAAATGTGGTTTTCCCAAGAAAGATCATGGCAGATAGTGAGACCCAAAATCTTGAGCGACAGAACTTCTTGGAGAGGATTGTTGAGAAAGTAGATGGGAGGGTTGTCCAGTCGATCTTTTCGGAGAGACATAGTAAGAGTGTGAGATTTGTCAGGATTGAAAGACATGTTCCACTTGTTTGACCAGTCTGTGATTTTGTCCAGGTCTTCAGAGAGTGAGGAGGCAGCAGACTGCCGATCTGAGGGAAGAGGAATGGAGCGGCAGAGAGTGGAGTCATCAGCAAAGAGATAGAGAGGATTTTCGAGAGAGTCAGAGAGATCATTGATGAAGAACAATCTTTGACAATCTACTAGGACTTCATTCGCAGCTTGATGGAGTGCTCTCTCTCCTTTGGGCTCGTTCCCCTACCTCACATCTTGCCCTTCTTGATGACGTCGAGAGCAAGGCATTCAAAATCATTGGCATCTCCTGCTACCAACAAGAGTGTCTAGGCTTGTTACTTTCGCATCGCAGGCAGGGTGGTGGACTCTATTCTACCGTCTCCTTTTTGGTCTGCACCCTCTATACTCTCTTAGCTCTGTCCCTCACAGGTTTCTACAAAATGCACACGGTCTGCAAGTAACCCTCTTTGTTCAACTCCTAAAATCCAGGTTCATTGCTCATCTCCATTAATTTGTTATTCTTTTCTCACGCTTGTAGAACCAACTTCCCCAATCTGTTCAGTCCCATTCTTCCCTCCAGGGCTTCAAGAAAGTGGTTCACCACTGCATCAGATCATCCCCCATCCATACTCAAAAAAGTGACTTCTTCGACCCCCAAGTGAACCAATTACCAAGCACTCCCCATTTCCAAGTTATTGTAATTTTCCCCCTCTGTTGGTGTGTTAGTCTGTCTGGAAAGGTGAGTTTGACTCACCTCTTTTGGTGTGTTAGTTGTCAGTTGGTTTGTTCCTTTTCTGTTTCATCCCCACTTTGCCCTTCCTCTTCTTGCTGTGATTTATTCAGCAGGTGTGCAGCTTGTTCACCCCCCTCCCCTCGATCTCACTTCTACCCTGCTGTTGGTGTTTCCCCCTTTCCATTTTGTTCCCTACCATGAGCCTCAATCAAGTATACAAAAATAAACATGTGAAACACCAAATCAACAGTTTCTAATTGGATCGGGAATTTAACCCAGAATAGGCAGTTTGTGCTACCTCTGCACCATCATGTTGGAATAGGATGTGGCTCAATTACACACTACCCTATTTATCAGAGATAAGGAGGAATTTTTTTTATATATCTATCGATTTATCTATATATCTATCTATCTCGATATCTATCTATCTATCTATCTATCTATATCCATCTATATATATATATATATATATACACATAGATATATATATATATATAGATGGATATAGACAGATAGATATCGAGATAGATAGATATATAGATAAATCGATAGATATATAAAAAAAATTCCTCCTTATCTCTGATAAATAGGGTAGTGTGTAATTGAGCCATACTGTATATATATATATATATATGTCCTGTGTATTTGTACACAGGACATTCTCCCAGAAGGTGTAATTGATATATATATATACTGTATATATATATATATCGATATATACATATATACATATATACATATATACATATATATATATATATATATATATATATATATATATATATATATATATATATATATATATATATATATATATATTGCGTATTTAAAAAAAGGTAATCCGAATTCAAGGGGTTAATATGCAAAGTTTATTTAGTTTGACAATTTACATGTGGCTTACCAATTATGAGGAGATCCTCAGCTTTCCATTGATGCCTTTCATGCATCATTGCTGTCACACATGACCGAGTACATGTTCATTGAAAATGACAAGTTCAAATCGCATTTTTACAAGTTTGGCTAATCGCAAGACAGTTTTAAGTGGACGCATTACTTGTCGACTGCCAAGTTGATTATGTAAAATTGTTAAGCTGGTCTGGTAATCGTCGGTTGCATCATCCTTTGTTTAAGATGGGTATTTAAGATGGGCCTACAGTGTATGGGTTTAGAGACAGTCTGAGTCATTGAAAAGATGGTTCAACTTACGACTGAACAGCAGACCTTCATGGTTCCAACCTTTCACCAAACTGGAAGTTTGCAGCAAACTCATGATGCGTTCAGAGAACGTTTCCCAGAACGGGAGCCTCCAGCAGCCAAAACCATCTGGGCGAATGTTAGAAAATACCAAGAGCATGGCACTCGCCTTCACCGCAACAAGGGGAATTCTGGTAGGACGCGCACTGGGCGATCGGAAATGAACATTGCAGCAGTAAGGCAGCAAATATTGGAGCATCCTAGGTATACCAGCGCAAGACGAAATGGGACGGGATTGCCTTAGGCAACATTCAACCGAAACACAAGACTGGACCTCCACCAAAATCCATATCGGATTCATATCCGGCATCAACTTACGCCAGGGGATTTTGCCAGGAGGCTGGTTCTTGCCGGATGGTTGATAGCACGTTGGAAAGCAGATGTCAATTTCCTGCGGTATCTCGTGATCGGCGACGAAGCTGCTTTCGCCATGGACGGCAAGGTCAATACCCATAATGTTCTTGAATATGCACCGACAGGACAACCCCCGGAATTAATTTTGACACCAACATGAATCGACAAAAGTGGACTGTTTGGTTGGGACTTTGTGGAAGTGGTCAGGTGATTGGACCATTTTTCTTTCAAAGGAATGTCAATGGTAACAGGTATCTGCAGATGATCAGTGATGAAGTTTTACCACCGCTGGAGGAGAACTTTGAGCGACAGGTTCATGGTGTCTTCAGATATCTCTGGTGGGCCCAAGACGGCGCCCCAGCACATCGTCTTATCCCTGTCCGAGATCGACTGAGGGAACTCTTTGGAGACCGAGTCATCGCCCTCAACCATGCAGTGGAATGGCCGCCAAGATCACCTGACCTCACACCATGTGCTTATTTCCTTTGCGGACATTTAAAGAACAAGGTGTTCGTAACTCCTCCCCGTGATCTTGACGAATTGCAGGGCCGTATTCGACATGAAGTGGATGCTTTGCGCAATGACCCGGCTATGGTGAGATGAGCAGTTCAGGGCATGCTCCACCGCCGTGAGCTTTGTGTTGAAAGGGGAGGTGGACATGTTGAAGGTGTGGGTGCATAAAGGCCAATCATTCCTGAGAAAAGTTTACATCTGACATTCATTTTGCACCAATTATCCTAACTTGCATCGATGAGCCAAACTTGTAAAAATGCGATTTGAACTTGTCATTTTCAATAAACATGTACTCGGTCATGTGTGACAGCAATGATGCATGGAAGGTATCAATGGAAAGCTGAGGATCTCCTCTTAATTAGTAAACCACATGTAAATTGTCAAAATTAATATCCTTTGCATATTAACCCCTTGAATTCGGATTACCTTTTTTGTGATACGCACTGTATATATATGTATATGTATATATATATTATATATATATATATATATATATATATATATATATATATATATATATATATATATATATATATATATATATATATATATATATATATATATATATATATATTGCCGTGCGACCGCCTTTGATTAATATCAGGCGGTCACGGATGCCGATCGCGAAGGCCTTAGCCCCCGAGGCGAAAACTCAATGGCGGATTCCAAAAACAATAGCTACACCAAAGCGTGCAGGATGGAGGGGGGCGCGAGACCCCTGCGAGAGTGGGACTCTGGGAGGGGCTATAAAACCCGGTCCGGATCCCCGAACTCTCTCTCTCTCTCTCTCTGCCTCCAGCACCTGTTAAAATCAACCACACGGAAACTGCGTTCAGGTTTATGTGCAGAAAAATAATACAAGGGTTTATTGCAAAGAATGGTGGGACAGGAAAAGCACGCGCCGGTAATAAATATCATAATCGGGACATCCCCACACGACAGATTTCAAATACAAACGAGGGACATGTGAATACCAAAAGAAATGTCTCGTCATGCAATTGTGAACGCGCAACTCGGTCTTATCTGTCCATCATCTTCAATCTCCGTTGCCCACACGCGGCTCCTTTCGTCCAGCGGCATGCCTCGCTCCAAGCTCCAAAGCACCGAGCACCAAGTACCAAGAGGTCGACCCTCGCGCACGGTCGACAAGCCAACTCGGATCGCACCGGGCCTTTGAACTCAAACCGTGAACTGCGAACCGAACTGGTCAACTGCTCGCAACTGACAGGGCCGGGATCTCTGTCTGCACCGCTTGCCAACTGCTCTGGCTGGGAAAACTCTTCTCCACTCCTCAACTCGGGCAACTCTCTCACTCACTGCCAAGTCTCTCTCCGTCCTTCCAACTCACTTCTCGAACAAACTGCGTCTCAAGACTCACTGCCACGTCGCGTTCGGCGCTCGCTAATATCTGCTGGCAGGTGACGTCAGCCTTGGCGCGCTGCCAACCAATCAGTTCCTTCCACCGAACCTCCCAGCTTCCCTCAGGCCCACGCCCACCGCGCCTCCCAACCTCGCTCCCTACTTGAGGTGGATAGGTCTGCCGGAGATGTAGGTGGCGGCGGCCATTATCGGCGGTGTCCCGGCCTGGTTTCCTTTTGCTGGTTCTCTTTCACAGTCATGTCAGGGAAGGGCATTATTTAGTGTTGCAATAAAGATCCTAACTAAGTGTCTAAGTGGTTGCGGTGCCAAAAGGGACAAAGGTTTGGCTGACCAGGTGAGACATACAAGGGCGCTACTCTTTAATCCCTTACTCTACTTAACACACGAACCTCCTGGTAGGTTCACAAGTGTACATCTTACCGACAAAACGCCTACACATGAAATTACAAGGTCAGATTCCTTACCGCGACAGACGAAGCACGTTACCTATTCAGATCTATCTGCTCTACATATCACTACCCCACCAGACATTATTTATTTTTATATATATATATATATATATATATATATATATATATATATATATATATATATATATATATATATATATATATATATATATATATATATATATATATATATATATATATATATATATATATATATATATATATATATATATATATAGTTGCAGTTTTGAGAATAAAAGCAAGCCCCCCTCTTAGTTAGTTGCACCACAACATGTAGCCTCGCTTTGTTCAGTTATGTCTTATTCAATGTTAAGTATAGTCTCCTTTCCTGTGTTAGTATGCGTTGAAGCAGGCACGTAAGGGTAGGCTTCATTGTTCATTGGGCTGGAATGCCATGTGCTACGCCCAGAACAAGTCTGGGAGGCCTGAGGCAGGAGCTGAAGGGGAGTGGCCGGTAAGCGGCGAGCAGCCAGTGGGAACTAAAGGGGAGTGGCCAGCGACGGCAGCCAGGGGAGGTGCCTCGAACATTCGGGTGGGACTCTGGGAGGGGCTATAAAACCCGGTCCGGATCCCCGAACTCTCTCTCTCTCTCTCTGCCTCCAGCACTGTCTGTCTCTGAGCTCTCTGTCCCGGGATTCTGAAGCGACTGTGCGTGTGATCGAGGCTCTCTGTGATCAGCTCTCTGACCTCTGTGATCGAAAGCACGAACTCTCCCTGTAGTCTGCATTCTGCCCCTGTTATAAGCGCTTTCGAGGGCGATCTCTCCAGGGGCCCGAGACTCAAACGATCTCCCTGCCCGGGGCTCCCTGCACGTGCTGCGAAAATCCCAGGGACACGCCCAGCGAGCTGACCGGGGCGAACGGCAACAACGGCCGCGCTTTGAGCGCATCCTTCTTCTTCCTTCCTTTCCCCGCGTGAGTGAAAGGGCCCTTGTCCGGGGATTAAGTTAAGGACATTATGTTTCTGCCCTGTGTCTCTTTGCCCTGATCATTGTACATTGTACATTGTAATAATAAACCTGTGTTCTTTTGCATCCATTTGGCAGTTCACGTATTTTCCCGCCATTGGCTTCGCATTGTACGAATAAACCGCTCCATCGGGTTCAGTAAGAATTAACGGCATGAGTCACGTGACACGCAAACCGCTCGGGCGTATCAGACTAGCGTGACTTGTGCGAGGTCCAGTCCCCGTTCTCGTGGCGGCGTGTGTATAGAAGGTACTTGGGGATTCGACCAGATACCCTTCCACACGCTTGCTACGGGGGTGGCGGCTGGAATTGCTCCGCAATCCGCCCCACGAGTGTAAAGTGGGTAGCGGCCTCGTGGACTCAAAGGCCCGAGGAGGAAAAGGGTTTAACCCCCCTCTGTAAGTCGACGGGCTCGAGATCCGCAACAAATTGGTGTCCGGGAATGGGATATTTGGAACTAGAGTGCGCTTCACGTGCTCGAAATTACGAGTGGACGAAATTTAGTTTTAAAACCAAATTAAATTCGTACAATGGCTGGCCAAAACGACCAAATGCCGGTGGGAGTAATAGATGAGGGAGAATTAATGGCCCAGGACCAGCAGGAAGAGTTGGTAGTGGAGGAAGCTGATGAGGGCGCGGCAGTTGGTGAAGAAAATGGTGGCGCCTCGCACGTGGCGGCGGAGGCCGAGCCTGCGGCGCCAATGGATATGGGCATATTAATGGCGCAAATCAGAACATGCTTTGAGGTGCATAGTGAGAAAGCAACCAGGGATATGGAAAAGATGGGGGAGGAGATTGGGCGTAGGATGAGCAGGGACGTCGCGGTGGTATGCGACGGGGTGAAGCGCTGCGGAGAACGCGTGAGGAGTGAGATAAAGCAGAGCACAGCCAAATTGACGGGGGCTATGGGAGTAGTGATGCGGGGTGTAGAGAAGCCGATGATCGTCGAATTGGAAAAGAAAATTTGGGGGGGGGGGGGGCGGCGAAGGCTGAGTTGGAAAAGGAAATTTTAGGGGCACCGACGATCGTCGTGTTAGAAGAAACAATTGGGGCTGAAGAGACAGAAGAGACGAGGAGTGAATCACGGGAGGTGGAAATGGAGCATGTACAAAGTTCGTGTTCGCACCATGATGCCGTGCTTGCTGACCCAATAAAAGTTTGCAGGTGCTGGCGGAGAAGCAGGGGAAGGAGAGCCCCGAGGTGAGTGGCGCTAATGGTGGGATGTGTTTGGCACGAACGGGTGCTCGGCGAGCTTGGGAGAGAGGCGAGACCCGGGCGTTCACGAAGGGCCCATTGTGCGGTGGGAGAGTGGTACGGAGTATGAGAGAGAGTGCGTACCGGAGTGCGAGGAGAGGGAGTGTGCAGAGTGTGCGATGGCCGAGTGTGTAGAAGAAAAGTGTGCATCAGAGTGTGCGATGGCCGAGTGTGTAGAAGAAAAGTGTGCACCGGAGTGTGCGATGGCCGAATGTGTAAAAGAGAAGTGTGCACCGGAGAGTGCGATAGCGGAGTGTGTGAAGGGCGCGTGTGCACCTGGGTGGTGTGCACCGAGTATGCGATAGCGGAGTGTGTGAGGGGCACGTGTGCGCCTGGGTGTGCGAGTGTGGAGTGGGTCGCACGTGGTGAGGACACGGCCCAGGCATCGACACCGACCGGGGTAGTCCTTAGTGGGACGGATAGCATACGTGAGCCCCCGGTGAGTTGTGTGCTGCAGGGACCGGCGGGGATTGGTGCCGCGTCGGTCTCACAAGAACCGGCGTGCACGATTCGTGCCTCCGGCCCCCGCACTGTATGGTTGGCGCCGTTTGGCGGCAGAGGCGATCGGCCGGGTTCGAGGGGTGGTTCGGAATTTCGGAGCCACGCACCTTTTCGGGTGAGGTGCGCTGACCGTGACCGGTTGGGTCATCACGCGTGGGACCGAAAGGCCCCGCGCAGGGATGGAGCCCAGCACCTGGGCCCATCAATCCCTCCCCACGCAGATCGTGAATGCCGGACGGACACAACATACAGGCGACCAACCACCCGCATGGATCGCTCAGCCCTTCGAGGCCGAGCCGTGACAACGTACCTCCACATGGAGGGGTTCATAGTGTAGAGGACTGGTGAGAGTAGTGTACCCCACATGGGGGAATGGTGGGGGGGGGGCATGAGCACTAGTTTAGGGGGATGGCAGTGTTAGGCACATGGAGGGGCCAGCAATGGTTGCCTCCATGGGGCACCGAAGCTAGCCGAGGGAGGGCTAGGATAATTGTTAGGGATTTAGAAGACCTTAGGGACAAGAATTAAGTTGGACACCTGAACTGTAGAGGGGACGTAGAGAGTTTAGGTGGTTGTTAAAAAAAAAGGGTGTGCATAGTGTAAAGGGACGACGAGGGAAGCACGAGTTGTATGGGAAATTAGGTAGATAGATGATGCTGTGTGTTTGAGGAGTTTTGAGTGGAGACAAACGGAATTGTGTTTGAGGTGTGTGGAAGTAATGGTGTGCAAGATATTTGGTGTACAAGATAAAAGGTGTGGAATGCTTGGTGTGGAATGCATGGTGCGAAGGATTAAGAAAATAACGACTGGGCAAATCTGCACTAAAATTTGGCAAATGTTCTGGGGGTAGCCACTGTCAGGTCATGGGTACAAACTACAAGGTGCTGCAAGGAGGAGGGGGGAGGGGGGGGTGGGGGGTTTGAGGTGTGTTTTCACCACAATAATGTGTTTTTTACCACAATAATGATTTTCATTTGCCTTTACCACAATAACTATTTAATCTGGATAAACAAACAAGCACAGTATAAACGGTTCCAAAGTAGCAAAGGTTGTGTAGGACTCGTGTACCATGCTGATTTATAGCCATTATAAAAAGCAACGTCACGTAACCATCACCAGTAACCAGGAAGTGAATAAAAAGTGATGCCGCTTTTGAAGAAACAATTCAAAGAAATTTAAACATGATAGATAGCAACTCAATTGGGAGTCATACGACAACTGAGAGTGTAGCTCATATAACAGGAACAGAAGGGACATATTTTGAACCCGTCTCGAACATGAACAAATATTATTCCTCGGATTCTTTATCACACAAGAGGTTCTTGTAGATGCTTCTCTATAAGTGAGACTTTAAAGTGTCACATTTTAAGTGTGTAACTCCACTGCTTACAGCCTTACAACTGACATTAACTCGTGCGAGACTGAAAAGTTCAGGAAACAAAAACCAGATATTGAAGAGAAGTAGCAGCAGCAGAAAATTGCACTTTGGCATAAGAAAACCCCAAGTGACCTCACAGCAGGGTGAGGGGTAAAGATGGAAAGCAGAATAAGGAAGGACAGGGTAAAGTTCCAAGTCACCTCGGAAGCAGAGGAAACTGCCAAGGATTTTGTTACAATTACTCGGAGCAGGAGTGGAAACTAGTCAATCAGCAGAGGCCATGTGTGCACTTCAATCAACAAATACAACCATCAGTTCATTACATCAACAAAAATAAGAATAGATATTTACCTGTCGAAATACTGTCCTTCCATTTCAATTTTAAAGAAGGAAGGATGAAGCTAAAGCCATTTTTAAACATCCAAATGTTACTTTTTCCAAAATCATCTCCCAGCAAATGCACTGCATGCTGTTATAGATATGTGAAAACTTTTGGTGAAATGTTTTGCCAAGTACTCTATTTGTTGCTGTCGTACCGTGTGTGTGTGAGTTTTGTCCATCGTTTAACAAAGCTGAAGCAGTGGATGGCAGGCTTGTGCAATCCGGAACCCGAGGTGTTTCTGTGTAGTGAAGCTTCTGCTGAGAATGACCTGGTAAACAGATGTTATACAATCATTATATTCTGAATTCTGAGTTAAAAGCACACACACACACACACACGCGCGCGCACGCACGCACACACACACACACACACACACACACACACACACACACACACACACACACACACACACACACACACACACACACACACACACACACACACCTTTCATCCATGAAAGAGACAAACAACAAGTGATGATGGGTTGTACTTGCTGATGTATGAAGGTGCGTAAAACACACCTCTAAAATAGATACTTTGCGATGCCGTCAAAGTATATGATTTGCTGAAATACACAGTATGGAGCCAATTCCACACATGGGACGAATGTGTATTTCATTCCACACAAGCCAAGCCCAATGTACCGACAATTCTAAATATGTCTTGCCTGAATTCCTTCCCATTATTAAACTGTACTGCTATGTGTAGGCATCGCTGACAAATGAAGCAATCAAATAAACCCAGCCATCGTGAGCTTTTTTTGGATCAGTCAAATTTCAAGGCGAAGTTTAACAATGTACCGCACTTAAAATGGAGGAAGGGAAAGATCTGTGAAACATAGAGCAGCAATAAAATCATTGTAGTAATAATTGTATAATAAAACACAATGTCAGTTTGTGTGTTTGTCCAGATGTCTGTCTGTCCCTCTTCATAAGGGTAGATTTTAAAGGGCAATCTTTAAACACGAATGCATGTTCTCTGCGGTCTGTTTTTGAGGAAAAAACAAACTTGAAAAACATTCTCCATGAAAGAGTAATTACATCTCTTCTATCGGAATTGTAGACGGTAGCTTGCAAACCGAGCCTCGAAGGCGGTGTACAGAAGCATTTTCTTTTGAACAACAATAAATACAGGGTGCAGGGAGGTGAAATTCCATGCACGTGATGTGCAATGCACGCAGAGTAAAATGAGTGTTCATTTACATCCATAGAATATCTAATAAATAAAGAAGATATAAGCACAATCTGACACGAGGCCGAGGCTTCAGACTTTGGCATGCTCACGTGGATGAATGAATGAATAAACTGTTCCAACCGGTCATTTTTGATGGGCTTCTTACTAGCAATTGTGTATAATGCTTCAGGTATGCTCATTTGCAAAGGTGAAACAAAATTGAAAGTTGTGTGATAATTTCAAAGTGTCTCTTTTCACAAGTTGTGTTCACACAAGTTAGAATTTTCATAAATGCTGCGTCAATAACAACTATTGAAACACTTAAATAACCTTAGTTCTAAACAAAATATTTTTCCCAAAAGAAGGGATAGTTAAAAAGTGTACAACAAAGCACACGGATTATCGAAACCCTGAATAAAGGGAAATGTGGAAAAACAGGAAGTAGAAGCTACATGTTAAAAATTCTCAATGAAGTGATATCGTTAGAAGTGAGTCTAAATCGTCCAGAAACATTTCAACTGAATCAGCCAAGGAATATGCAAATTAAATTAAAGGCGACACTAATATGCGGATCAGGAGCAGGCCCTGCAGTCCATTTCAGTTACAGAGCATTGAACTAGGACAATGAAATCCAGCGACCCAAAAGCAGGAATCAGAAATTCATACACCCTCCTTCGTCCAGATTTCACCATCGCAAACAACACAAAAACTGCTAACAAACCGCACATTGTTTATAGAAATCCATACGGGTGGCCATGCCATGTGGCCGCAAGGAAGTGCACAGGCCAAACCAAAATGATTTAAACAAGGGGTACTAATGGGCTCACTTTGCCACAGCTTTGCCATTTATAAAAGCCCACGAGACTGACTTTTTCTCATCACACTGACAAGGTGTGGTATTGTTTCAACACCAGCCATGAGTCGAGCCAGCAATGGGTGCACATTTCAATACCTGTCTGACAATCAATTGCTGTACAAAGCCACACTTGAAACCGACAGACCCACCTTTCAGCCATATCTACATGACCATGTTTGGGAAGTTTAACAGAAAGGCTTGTTAGAACAGCACTCAATCAGGACATTAATACCGAATACAAGTTTACATTATGTTCTACTCTGGGAAGAAGGGAAAATAGCAGATTGATTTATTTTCCGGTCCCAACATACTTATCCTTCATGGCTTCCTCGAGTCTAGGAAACGGTTAAAAAACAAACTAAAAGCAACGTGACTTTAATGAACACAAGCTCCCGAGGGATGAAACCAAACCACTCAAACATCAAAACGTGACAACAGCGTGACAACAAAAAAGAAAAAATGAAAATAGCAAGGCTATTATATTCTCTGCTTCCACCATTCGGTAAAAACAAATAAATCATAAAAATGAAGTGACAAGATTCAACAACAACAACAACAACAACAACAAACCACATTTCACAACTTTTAAAGCATTTCTTAGAATATGATAACATACACAACATGGCCAAAAGTATGCAGACACACCTTCTAATTAGTGGATTCAGCTATTTCAGCCACACCCATTGCTGACAAGTATATATAATCAAACACACACCCATCCAATCTCCATAGACAAACATTGGCAGTAGAATGGGCCGTACTGAAGAGCTCAGTGACTTTCAACGTGGCACCGTCATAGAATGCAACCTTTCCAACAAGTGCCTCAACTCTGTGTTTGCCTCTAAATCTTGTGTCCCAAACCCATCCCTCTCTGTACCCACCGTACCCAGTCGTACCCAGCTGCTCCTGGACTCTGTGTCCTTTCCTCCTGACAAGGTGGAAAAGTTTCTGTCAACACTCAACTCTGATTCTGCAACTGGACCTGACGGCATCAGCCCACGGGTCCTAAAATCCTGTTCTTCCGCTCTTTCACTCCCTCTCTCTGTTCTCTTCACCCTCTCTTTTGCTCAAGGTCATCTGCCATCTGCTTGGAAATCAGCCAACATCACCGCTTTGCACAAAAAAGGTGCAAAAACAGATCCGATCAACTACAGACCAATCAGCCTTCTCCCAATTATCAGCAAAGTCATGGAATCCATCATTGCTTCAGATATGAAATCTTTCCTCTTCTCCAATGGCTTGATCTCTGATCATCAATTTTGTTTCAGACCTGGTCACACTACTCTGGACATGCTGCTTCTGCTTTCTCAACAATGGATGGAAGTACTCAATGCCAAACAGGAAATTAGAGCCGTCTCCCTTGACATATCACATGCCTTCGATACGGTCTGGCACCCCACTCTGCTCACCAAACTCTCCTCCTTTGGTATCCATGGAAATCTCCACACATGGCTGGCGGACTTAGACTCTAGTCGTAGTCAACGTGTGGCCCTGAATGGGCTTCTGTCATCTCCTCTTCCTGTTCAGGCTGGAGTTCCCCATGGCAGTGTTCTGGGCCCTGTGCATTTTCTGGTCTTCATCAATGATCTCTCTGACACTCTTGAAAATCCTCTCTATCTCTTTGCTGATGACTCCACTCTCTGTCGCTCCCATTCCTCATCCCTCAGATCGGCAGTCTGCAGCCTCCTCACTCTCTGCAGACCTGGACAAAATCACAGACTGGGCAAACAAGTGGAACATGTCTTTCAATCCTGACAAATCTCACACTCTTACGATGTCTCTCCAAAAAGACCGACTGGACAGCCCTCCCATCCACTTTCTGAATAATCCTCTCCAAGAAGTTCTGTAACTCGAGCTTTTGGGTCTCACTATCTGCCATGATCTTTCCTGGGAAAACCACATTTCAAATCTGGCCTCCAAAGCCAGTCGCCGACTGGGCATCCTCCGTCGTGCGAAGTCCTTCCTTGGCACACCTGAGCTCCTCACCACATACAAGGCTTTCATCCGCAGCTCAATGGAATACTGCTCTCCCCTCTGGGCTGGTGCTCCTGCCTCACACCTAGCTCGTCTTCACGCTGTTGAAACCAAAGCGTTCAGAATCATTGGAATCTCCCGCGATGGATCTAACTCCAAGGGCCTTTCACTCACTCACTGCAGGTAGGTTGGTGGTCTTTCCGTCTTCTACCGACTCCTCTCTGGCCTTGCCCCCCCAGCTCTCTCTGGGCTCTGTCCCCCAAATATTCCTACAGGTCACACAACATCTGCATGCAACCCCCTTATGGTTAAACTGCCAAAATCAAGACTCTCTGCTCACCTTCACTCCTTCATTCCTCTTTTCTCCCACCTCTGGAACAAACTCCCTCACTCTCTTCAATCCCACTCCACCCTCCAGGTCTTTAAAACAGCTGTTCACCACCATCTCTTATCCTCCCCCATCCAAAACCTTGATCTTTTCTACCCCCGCTAATTTCACCCCAAATCCACTTTTTTGAAATACCAACTTCTGTCCTGGAAGTCCTTGGTGTCCTTGTGTTTTATACTTCTCCCAACCCCCCCTCCCCCCCCCCCCTCCCTTCCCACGCCTCCTCCCCCCCAAGCCCTATCCCTCCAGAACATCTCCCTGCTTTAAAATGTTGTGTTTGTGTGCTTCCCCTTCTCTCCCCATCTTGTCTTCCGCTCCCTCTTTTTATAAAATTTGTTTGTCTGGCTGTTTTTTTTGTGAAATAAATGTTAGCTCTTTCACGAGCCTCGATTCAGTGTACAAAAACAAAAACAAAAAGTCAGTTCTTCAAATTTCTGCCCTGCTAGAGCTGCCCCAGTCAACTGTAAATGCTGTTGTTGTGACCTGGAAACGTCTAGGAGCAACAACAGCTCAGCTGCGAAGTGGTAGGCCACACAAGCTCACAGAACGGGACCGCCGAGTGCTGAAGCGCATAGCGTGCAAATATCGTGTCCTCGGTTGCAACACTCACTACCGAGTTCCAAACTGCCCCTGGAAGCAACGTCAGAACATCAACTGTTCATCGGGAGCTTCATGAAATGGGTTTCCATGGCCGAGCAGCCGCACACAAGCCGAAGATCACCATGCGCAATGCCAAGCATCGGGTGGAGTGGTGTAAATCTCGCCGCCATTGGACTCTGGAGCAGTGGAAACGTGTTCTCTGGAGTGATGAATCACGCTTCACCATCTGGCAGTTCGAAGGAGGAATCTGGGTTTTGAGGATGCCAGGAGAACGCTACCTGCCCGAATGCATAGTGCCAACTGTAAAGTTTGGTGGAGGAGGAATAATGGTCTGGGGGCTGTTTTTCATGGTTCGGGCTCGACCACTTAGTTCCAGTGAAGGGAAATCTTAACGCTACAGCATACAATGACATTCTAGACGATTGTGTGCTTCCAACTTTGTGGCAACAGTTTATGGAAGGCCCTTTCTTGTTTCAGCATGACAGTGCCCTGTGCACAAAGCAAAGTCCATACAGAAACGGTTTGTCGGGATCAGCGTGGAAGAACTTGACTGGCCTGCACAGAGCCCTGACCTCAACCCCATCAAACACCTTTGGGATGAATTAGAACGCCGACTGCGAGCCAGGCCTAATCACCCAACATCAGTGCCCGACCTCACTAATGCTCTTGTGGCTGAATGGAAGCAAATCCCTGCAGTGATGTTCCAACATCTAGTGGCAAACTTTCCCAGAAGAGTGGAGGCTGTTATAGCAGCAAAGGGGGGACCAACTCCATATTAATGCCCATGATTTTGGAAGGAGATGTTCGACGAGCACATACGGGTGTGATGTTCAGGTGTCCACATACATTTGGCCATGTAGTGTACATCCAAGTTTAAATTTCCTCACTGAGTATCATAAACTTGATTATTTCATTCATAAATCTCACTGAGTATCATAAATGGCGTAATCATGCTTGCTTCAGGTTAAAAACGAAAAAGAAAAACTTACTGAATATCACACTTCAATTCACAAAAAATAACAGTTAGAGACAATTATGTAAGCAAAAGGCTGACCTTAGGATTTGTAAAGACAAACGTTATGACCAAAAGTAAAATCGACAAGGTTTTGACGATAAACTAGAACGCTACTCGGTAGAGCGCTTACCTCCACCAGGCTGAACAGTTTACGTTTGGTATCTCACTGACAGGCCAAATCTGGATTCAGACCTGAACCAAAATCAAATCGGCTTCTTCTTCTCACCTACACAACTCATCCACCAAGTTTTGTCACAACTCGTCAACAACTTTTTGAAATATCATGCTCACAGACAAACATGCTACGTATATCATTTTGGCCCTACCTCTCAATGGTGAAAAATCACTAAAAAAAATTCTAGTATCCAGATTCAGATATTCACCAAAATCGATTCAGTTTGTCCTCGTCACACACCCAATCTGTTCACCAAGTTTTGGCCCAATCCGACCATAACTTTTTGAGATATCCTGCTCACAGACAAACAGACATATTGGTGAAAACATAACCTCCTTCCACCTGAGGTGGTGGGGGTAACAAAAGGTGAAGACTTGGAGCAGGTAGAAACCTTTCCTACTTCGGGTGATTAACAAAAGAAGATGTTAAATGTCAGGATATAAACATAAGCATTGGCTTAGCCGCAGCTGCACTTGTAAAACTTAAGAACATACAGAAGGACATTTAATATATTTTCAAGCACATATAAACAACAATATATGAGACGATGGTTAGAAGCAAACTCCATGATGATTATGAGTGCTGAGTCAGGAAGAAAACAGATGAGCGAAGGATAACAATGACGGTGGTTCTAAGTGTTGAGTCATGAGGAAAACAGATGAACGAAGGATAATGATGACAGAGGTTCTATTTAAAGTTCACAAGATGATGCAAGACCCATCATACCCACTCCATAATTGTTTTAGTTTCAATCGTTCAGGCATTCAGCTTTGGGTTCCACATACCCTATGGTGTTATGGCCAATCTTTTGTGCCAAATGTGATCCATATGTTCAATGATAATGCAAGAAGGGTTTGATACAATATAATTATATTATTGGAGATATGCAGCCTGATCCCTGAATCCTGATCCCTGCAGTGATCATTTCTCAGATATTTGGGTATTGAATTGCCAGTGGATGTCAAATGTCTGTGTTTTATAATGTGGGAAATAAATCATCTTGACTGGTGAAGTGAGTTGGCTGAGAAAACTGTTGGAAGCATCAAGATGACAGAAGATGCTAAATTAATATATACTAGGGCATGCCCGTACTATATATATGTATATCTAAAATTATATCCCCCCCCCTCTATTTACATGAAATGGTTTGGTCCAAAGCGAACGGCTTGCGAGTACGGTGACAATCGCCCCTCTATTTACATGAAATGGTTTGGTCCAAAGCGAACGGCTTGCGGAGTTTGGTAAAGAAATCGCCATAGCATGCACAAACGCGCAGGAAAGCGAAAGAATCGCAAATTAGTTTTAATTAGTTTTAAAACATAGTTTAACGCCAACATAGCGGCAACATAGTTTGCCAACGTGAAATAAATGAATACGCTCTCAAATGTGCCGTCCGAGGCAGAGTCTGTTCGCCACGTTCGGCACACGTGATAGCTCGCTGCTCTCTGATTGGTTGAATCGTTTTTTGGACATAGCTCGGTAACTACTTGTCCGATTAATATGAAACCTTGAAAAGGCACATCCTCGGGTCCCCAGCAATATACCTGGCAAGTTTAAAGTATATCGGACCCGTGGTTGTCGAGAAACAGCGGTCACAGACATACATACATACATACATACATACATACATACATACATACACACAGAGATTACTGGAATTATAGATAGATAAGAGAGAAAAGGAAATAGCACGTGGAAAATATTCAGGAGGGACGACTTCATTGGTCAGGGTACATGTTGCAAATGAAGACTGCAAAGATCCCAAATATGGCATTCAAAGTTTTTGAGTGAGAAACCATGTGGGTTGAGTTATCAACCAAACACAAATCCCTACTCAATGCTATGTTACCAGTGAGCCCCCAGAGAGGCAAAAGAGGAGAGGGACAACAATAAAAGGTGAATGAGAGTGAAAAGGATGTGCAGGGAGCAAGGAGAAAAAAAAGGAAGTGGGGAAAAAAAGAACACAATCAAACGTTAACGGAGGTAGGTCTCCGCTCCATCTCTTGAAACCCATTCACGTATGGAGAGATAGCAGGCAACAACAGCAACTTGCATACACACACACACACACACACACACACACACACACACACACACACACACACACACACACACACACACACACACACACACACACACACACACACACACACACACACACACACACACACACACTTATATTAGTATCTGTAATTTCCGTTATAATGACTACTACTACAACAACAACAACAACAACAACAACAACAACAACAACAACAACAACAACAGGCCTTTTAAGGCCATTTTCCCTGCTAGAGCAGGGGTTAGCCTTGCGGTCCCCATGACAATCTTCTCCATTTTGCCCTATGTTCTGCATCTCCCCTTGTTAACCCCCTTGCCCGCATTTCTTCTTCCACTATCTTAAGCCAAGTCTTTCTCGGTCTTCCCCGTCCTCTACTTCCTTCTCCATTCATTTCCATCACTCTTCTCAACCAGTCACTTTCATCCTTCCTCAACACATGACCAAACCATCTCAACCTGTTCCTCTTCACAGCATCAATCACAGGCTCTATTTCCATCATCTTTCGCAATTCATCATTTGTCTTCCTCTCTCTCAACGATACTCCGCACATCCACCGAACCATTCGCATTTCCACCCTTTCCAGCCTTCGTTGCTGCTCTACGTTCATTACCCATGTCTCGCTCCCATAAATCATGACACTTCGCACACATGCAGCATACACCTTTCCCTTCAGCTTCAACGACACTCCCCCCCTCATCAGCACGCCACTCAGTTCCCGAAACTTCTTCCATGCACATCTCACTTTTGCAACCGTTGCCGAGTCTGATCCACCTTCTCCATTCAGCATGTCTCCGAGGTAGCAAAATGTTTTCACCATGTACTTACTTTTTCCAAATGCGAAATTTGCATTTATGTTTATTTAAATTATACAATGGACTACAAAATGTAAATGTTTCATGATATTTGTTATATTATATGACCTTTACCTATCAATATTGTTGAAATGAAGATCAAATAGCTGTATGTTGAAATATGTTGAAAAAGTCAAAACTTTACATGGGGTGTACTTACTTTTTCACGTGACTGTATATACATATACACACACACAGACATGTGAGCGCATGTGCGTACATGCATGCATGCACGCACAAACACAATCATGCATGTCCACTCGCACACACGTAGCTCTTTTAACAACATACCAAAAGTTTTAGCACAAAGTGAGGTAATATACATGGTTATTAACCATCAATTGTTTCATCAATTTCCAATAAAGGGTGTTATTTTGGGTTTGGCAACAAGCAAAGCTCTGAAATTATGACCAGCACTTTGTCCCAAAATTTGGCCGATATCAGACATCAAGTTGTCCTGTGCCCTTACTCATTCAGAGATCGGTGGTGGATTGTGGGCTGGTAACTGAGATTTTCACATTTTTGTTCTTTAACCGACTGCTAACAGACACAAGTTGTGTGGTCATGCTGATAGATGCAAGGACCCTCACAATAGTACTGCATCAAAGCCTGCTGTACAGCATTCAAAATGTCAAAAAAGGATCTTTGTGCAAAGCACCGACTACTTTGAAGTGTGGGAGAAATATGCACGTGCAAGTTTAGAGGGTTCATTCAAAGTTTGGAAGTGATTTCGCAATACCATACTTACAGTAATTATATACACACATCAATCACATTGTTTAGGCAGATGGAACAAAATCCTAACTCTTACAAACTAGCAAAGTTAGATATTTTATTGAATTTGCAAAGCAATTTAGCTTTTTCAAAAAGTGCAGATCCAAAAAGATAATTTGTAGAATAATTTAAAAAAACTTGTTTACCCCATACAAGTTATGTTGCGGTTTTTAATTGGTTTTATGATCTGGTACTAACTCATCTGGTACTAACTCAAGACCTAGAAAACAGTGAGCCTTATGTGAGCAGTGAGCAGAAAACAGTGAGCCTCATCCCGTTGGTGGATGTTTCAGATCCCACAGTGTATTTTGCGAAGTTGGTGAGTTTTCACCAACACATGGAAAAATGCCAAACTCGTGCCTCAATCAGCTCCAGTCCAACGACAGGCATGGTCAGTCGGTTCCAGAAAGATTTAGGCCAAAAAACTCGACGAGCTACCCCACAAGAAGGTGAGAATAATTGGAGCCATTGACGCCATCATAGCAGTAGAAGTATAGTATTCCGAAACCCCATAATGATCACATTCTACAATAAAATGGTACAAGGCCCCACAATGTAATGTATCCAGTACACCAATCATGCGGCACAAATGAAGGGATTTTGATCCTTTAAAAAAAACCCAAAACAAACAAGCAATGTGCCTTTGGGCCGTGTTAACCCACTGAACCTCACTGCATTTTAGATGAAGGAGAAATAAAAGCGATCAAGTTACAAATGCTTTTTAGCCCTTGTAACCACAGAGTAGTGACAACTTGGAACTGGTCATAATATGAGGGTCAATTCATGATCAAATGGTCCATGCGCACATTGAGTGACTAAAGCAATATACAATAACAATCCAACTGAGACTACTCATCATAGGCAACTGTAACACAACACTAAAAACTAAAGCTAAAAAAAACTAAAAAAACTGATCACTGGTAAAATCTTCTTCTACGAGCCTTGACTATGTATACAAAATAAAGTGCTACGGTACACGACTGTGAACAAATCTTTCACAAATAACCCAAATCATGAAAAATGTTAAAGAACCTCCAGTAAAGTACTCCTCGCTCAAAGAAATCCAGCTCAAAGATGTCTAAGGGATAATGAATAGAATTCCATCAATGGCATTCTCCTCATAGATCAATATCAATCTCCTTGCACAAAGAAACCCAATTGCACCAAGCTAACCATTTATAATAAAAAAAATAACAACAACCCCAATTACAGAAAATAAAGAAAATGCTTGGCAAGAATCAAATTGCAATCACTTGTATGTCCTGGCTCTTGTTTGGAAAACAGCAAATTTAAAAACAATGTACTGGGAAGAAAAAAAGGGAACGGCATAAAAATAACATTTACCTCAAACAAACAGATCAAAGCCAAGGAAAGCAAATAAAATACAATGAGGTTAGCAAATTCTTCTCAAAACATTAAAATTGAAAATGAACCTCTTTTGTGACGATTTCTTTGTATTGTCCGACTTCCAATAATGTTTTGATGTGACACTATCTGACGAGAAAATAAAATTAAAGTATATTTGGGCTCGCATATGCCAACTGAGGGTTCACACAAGTAGTAGCCTCGGTAAACCGGTCTCCATCGGAGGCTGCAACTGGAAGCAAATTAAAAAGAAAAAGACATTTTACATCTCATCTCCTTTTTTTGGTCGACAAAATAGCCGAGAGATATGCTAACACTCGCCTCTACGCTGTCTAGCCTGGATTAGAATGTCGACCAAGCTATAAACTGTCATCTCGGTGTTTCACTTGCAAGGCGTTATCCATGGGAATTCCTGCGCTATCAATAGGAAGGACGGTAAGCCAGAACATCTGCAATTCTGTCCGAATATGTCCACAACTTTTTGAGATATCCTGTTCACAAACAGACAAACAAACAGACAGACAAACAGACAACCAAACAGGGGTGAAAACATAACCTCCATCCATCTTCTGTGGTGGAGGTAACGACACTCAAAATAATAGTTTTACACAAATAATAGAGAATTGACAGAACAATAAATGCAGACAAGTACAAGCAGACCCTAATCCACCATGGTGTCCCATCAGGAAAGAGGCTAATGGGTGACAAGTCTGTTTATCAGCATGACAACCAACACAAACACACTGCAAATGTTGTTAAAACATATTTATAAGGAAAAACAGTAAGGAACTTTACAACTATTTTATTGCCCCCTCAGTCTAGACCAAAGCTATCCTTTGGAGACTGGTCAAAACTTGTCAATTGATCTTGATATTCCTACATTTTTTGAGCAGACTCCATATTAATGCTGTCAACAAACTTTTGAGGTTGGTGAGGGGATGAACGAGGGGCATACATGAGAGTTGGGCATGACAAGATGCCAATGAGATTTGTAGAAAGAGCAGTTGGTGAGTTCAGTCTTGATATTCGGAAGATTATGTGTTTCTAGCTTGCGTAAGGATGGACACACTCATTATGAGCCTTACGGAGTGACAAAGTTGCCTGATGTGCTAGCTTTCCATGTTGAGAAAGCATGCTGCTTGACCGCAACCAAATAACCACATAATTCAGTGTACCAGTCATAAGAGGTTGGATTGGATAGCCAGTAGGAAGGGATAAACTGGTGTGAAAGTACTCACAGACGGAATAAATATCAAATGCTGTAGAGATTGCAATCCATTTATATTGGAAGATCGCATCCATGCCAGTTGGCCTGTTTAAACAAACAGATTATATGGCATTGATGTCACTCTTGAACAACAGTCAGAGAGATATGAGGTTTGCAAAGCAAATCCTCTGAGAGGAGGAAAGTGGGGCATTGGGTGGACATGAGACATCTCCTGTTCCTCTCCTTTGTGAGTTATTTCCATGCAATATAATTTCCATCTTTTATTAGAGAAGCCAGAAGTGTTCCACAACAGAGGGTAACTAGAACAGCACTCGGTAGAGCACATACCTCCACCTGTTTAGGTCTTTTTTGGGTTCCAGCATGAACAAAACGGAGGCAGAAGTTTGTTTTCAAATGCTGGATCGCCATGAGGACAAGTTTATAATGTAATCCCATCAGATACCGGAACCTAAGCCATCCTTATGCTTTTTCCATCTCATTGATCTTTGAGTGGGATAAACATATCGACCTGGACTGCTAACCATCCTGTACTCGAAAATTCAAATACATCCTCGTATAGCATTTATCGGAAGTTCAAGAGGTCATCGACATAATCTTAGTATCTGCTAGTATTTCGGTTTTTTGTCCGAGATTACCTGGGATGAATGTCAAGGCTTCTGATTTTCTTGAGAACAGCTGGAAGGGATGTATTTGCTTAGAGTTTGTGACTGGTGCGAATAATTGTCCATCATATTGTGGAATGGTGTTGGCTTAGCCTGGTGTTGGCTTAGCCTGGTGTTGGCTTAGCCTGGTGTTGGCTTAGCCTGGTGTTGGCTTAGCGGTTAGGGTGCCGGCTCGGGATCCTAGGATCCTGGTTTCGAATCCCGGTTGATCGCTGAATTAACACCAGGGGGGTTGACTCAGCCTGTCATCCTTCCGAGGTCGGCAAATTGAGCACCAGTTCACTGGTAATTCCCTGTGTGTCGCAAGAGTCGATTAACAGGGTTGGTGGCAGGAAGGGCATCCGGCCGTAAAACATTGCTTCAAAAAGGGGACCATGGTGCCCGAAAAAGGCCAACCCCTGCTCTGCAGGGAAAAATGGCCTCTAAAGGTGGTTGTTTCATACTGTGGAATGGTCAAAAAAATGGACAATTTTGGAGATACAGCCATTATACAAATGAATTTATCACAGTTATGGCCAACCTATATATTATGTATGCTAAAAAGGTGGAATTATCAAGTTCCCCCTATTTGCTCACAATATATACTGTACCACATACCTCATAACCATAATTTCCCCATTCCTCCCCACCCTGACCTCTACTCCACCACCTCACATTTCTTCCCTCTTTTTTCCCCACCTCATCTCCCAGTACATTCTTAAGTAATGTTTAGATGGCTCAGAGCTGGCATATTAAAAATCAACTCAGATATGTAGTAACTGTATTGTTCATGAGACTTAAATGCTTCTTATAAATTAAATAAAACCCAAGGAACAATAATTGTGTAACATCATGCAAGAGCACGTAGCATATGGCAAGATAATTCAGCAATGTGCACGAAGATTTAAAAAAAAAAAAAAACTGGTGATAAGTCTTTTAAAATTCCATATTGTGGTTAAACCTATGTTACAGCGATTCATGATCATAATGGATACAAGTAAACAAAAGTGTCTAACGTGATAATTTTTTGCATCACAATTATTTTCAAAAAAAGAATGGCAAATATTAAAATATTATTTCATGTTGTGCCTTATGACCCAGACATTATCACATTGAAGTCAAATAATGCCATGTTGTGCCTTGTAACCCAAACATTATCACCATTATAAAGTCAAATAACTCCATGTTGCATCTTATAACGCACACATTATCACAAGTGTTAGCCTCGATAGCAGTAGGTGACCGGGCATGGTTTTAAATCATACACACACAGTCAATTTCCCCAGGCTAACTGCAATGTAAAACTCGGTAGAGCACATTCCTCCACCAGGCCAATTGGTTTATGTTTTGTTTACCCACTGATAGGCCGGATTTGGATTCGGACCTGAACCAAAATCTAATTGGCTTGTTCTCGTCACCGACCCAACTCATCCACCAAGTTTTCTCATTCTCATAACTCGTCCACGACATTTTTAAATATCGTGCTATATTCCGGTCTTGGCTCCATCTCTCAATGGTGAAGAATCATTTTTAATATCATAGTATCCGGATCTGTATCTGCACCAAAATCTAATCAATTCGTCCTCATCACACACCCAACCTGTCAACCAGGTTTCATCCAAACCCGTCCACAATTTTTTGAGATAGATATCCTGCACACAAACAAACAAACAGACAGACAGACAGACAGACAGGCAGGGGTGAAAACATAACCTCCATCCACCTTTGGTGGACAGAGGTAAAAAATAGGGTGTTGGAAGTTAGGGGGATTTAAAAAACAAACCACATTTCAACCATTTCGCAAAGGCAGACAACAATTATCAGTATTAATCACAACAGTGGTTGCTGCATTGGCTATCACCTGGAACAGCACCCAAACTAGTATAACAGGTTAGAGCCTACACAAATCTCAGGTCTTTGGATCCATGTTATTACTTCTGCCAGGGAGTAATGCATTCGATCATGTCCGTCCGTGTGTGTGTGTGTTCGTGAACAAGATATCTGGAAAAGTTCTGAACGGATTTGGATGAAAGTTGGTGGGATGATTGCCCTTGGGATAAGGAAGAATTGATTAGTTTTCGTGAAGCTCAGGATATTATTCCGGATCCAGGAATTTTTTGAAGGATTTTTTACCATTGGAAGATAGGGCTCAGCAGTGCCACCCACGGCGGGAGTATGCGCTCTACTGAGTGGCGTTCTAGTTATCATAGAATTCCAAAATATTATATTCCAATAACAGTGAAGGCGATTATAAAAAGGTAATACCTGCTACATATATCCACCTTTTGCTCACTCAAATAATATATAATATAGCCCAAAGATTGTTGTTTTTTTTTCAATCAAGATCTTTTCAAAAGCAGTGATCATGTCTGTTAGCAATTTACAGAAAATCCCATAGTGAAGCTATCTATATTACCGAAAGGTATTCCAGCTCACACCCGGCCGGTCCCCTGCTAAAGTAATTTCCTTTTCCTTACATTACTCCCACAATGAATAGCCAAAGTAGAGAGACCTGCATGCCTGACCAACTTTATCAGTTCCATTATTATTACGATATTCATTCAAAGGTCACATTTTGGTAAGTCGCCTTGAAGACTAGTCCAATGAAAATTTGCAAATGTGCAGGAAAAAAAAAATCCCTTTGGTTCTTCGGAAGTGATTACATTTGGAACAGTATCAGATGAGAAGGCACAAAACTCAGTGAAACGATGGTTAAAGTATCCGCTCTGACTCGGGGGAATTGGTATTTAAAATTCCGACAATGACTACAAATGATGCGCTGCTTCCTTGCTTGATGCTCAGCATTTAGAGGTTAGAAAATATAGACAAACCCCATGGGAAAGGTAAAGTGTCACCTTAATCCCCCTGCCGTGGGTGGGGGTAAAAGTGACGTCACAAATATGCTGTTGTGAGGATCCAGAATACCCCAGAAAGTGACTTAACGTCCCCCAAACTCAGCGGCTGTTTGTCTGATCTAGTCTGGTGTTGTCTCATGTATTTATCTGCATGTGTGTATGTAATTTGTATTGCAGCTTCTGCATGAGGCTAAGACTCTGTAAAAATAAATAAATAATTAAGCTCCTTGCACAAAAGAAAATAAAGCTCTTTGCCACATAGAAGACACCTGACTGTTCTCATCTCCACATCTCAAATATCCCAACAAACCTACTGAGAAAACAGGACACGGTGCTGCAAAGCCCAGGCTGAAGATAGTAAAAAGGGAAATAAAAGGACAGTGACATTCCCAGATTAGAACAATCATGTTCTTTCTCAAGAATATTGAATGAGATTCTCTCCCCGGTCTCAGATGCAGCAGATGTCATTGGAAAGGAAAAAAATTAGATACGTTGTTACGTTTGCGAATTCGGTTCGGTGGATGTGCGGAGTGTCGCTGAGAGAGAGGAAGACAAATGATGAATTGCGAAAGATGATGGGAACAGAGCCTGTGATTGATGCTGTGAAGAGGAACAGGTTGAGATGGTTTGGTCATGTGTTGAGGAAGGATGAAAGTGACTGGTTGAGAAGAGCGATGGAAATGAATGTAGAAGGAAGTAGAGGACGGGGAAGACCGAGAAAGCCTTGGCTAAAGATGGTGGAAGAAGAAATGCGGGCAAGGGGGTTAACAAGGGAGATGTAGAAAATAGGGCAAAATGGAGAAGATTGTCATGGGGACCGCAAGGCTAACCCCCGCTCTAGCAGGGAAAATGGCCTTAAAATGCATGTTGTTGTTGTTGTTGTTGTGTGTGTTACGTTTGTGGAGGGGGTAAACATTACTTTAGTACAGTTAAAAATGTATAGATGAGTATGGTCCTTGTGTGGATAGTTTGCAATCTCAATATAAATGTAGCTTACGCATTGTCTGTTTAAATGTACACCATACGGAGGGTGGTATATTGTAATAAATAGTTAGGGTTTAAAGTAAAGGAAACGTGTACATAGATAGCCTCCTGTCACATTACCAGGTGGCCTTAGAGAGAGACAGGAGTGATTGTTGCCTCCCGAGGGGTGGAGTTCATTGACCCCAGTGGCAAGGAGCTTTGGTCGCCTCACGACGGTGTGTCTTTTTTTTTTGCCTTGGCTGAGAAGTGTTTTGGGAGAAATGTGTCCACGTTTTGGTCGTCTGCACGTGTCTGCTCCCTGCTTGGTCGTCCTACCTCACCTGTTTGTCGTATTAAGATTGTACTTCGTCACATGTGTATCTTGTTCATCCCTGCCTGTTCATGACTGCTCACCATCTTCGACCTACCACAGCAGAATTAAGGCCCTCCTACTTTTTGTTCCCTTTCCCTGTCTGTGCAGCTCCTTTTTAAGTTATTTTAATTCTCTTGTAAAGAATTATTTATCTGTTGATTCGGTGCAGCGTGAGTATCTCAATTAACTCCATATTACGATGTGAGCATATCTATTATGTATTATGAGTATCTCTATCAGGTATGTACTACAACATGAGAATGTCTGTAAAGTATGTACTACAATGTTAGTACGACTAAGTATATACTATAACGCGAGTATGTAGTATAACGTAGTTGTTGCTGTGAAGGCATAATTGCCACATACGCGTGGCAAATCACTTTAGACCCCAAAGTTAAGGTTGTGTCAATTTAATCAGTTATTCAGCTTTAGCAAACATTGTAATCCACTTCAAATTTCCCTATTATACCTACCCTACAGGTAAACAGCTAGTGTGTTTGGTGTGTGTGTGTATATATATATATATATGTGTGTGTGTGTGTGTGTGTGTGTGTGTGTGTGTGTGTGTGTGTGTGTGTGTGTGTGTGTGTGTGTGTGTGTGTGTGTGTGTGTTTTTATATATTACTCAAAGTGAAAACGTACCTTGAAAAAATTAATAAAGCTGTTAAAAATACATTAAATGGAGAAAACATACATCCGTTGTGAAATAATTCAAGGAAGTGACCACAACATCCTCTTTTATCGCAACACATTCCAAAGGTGAGGTGAAGTACCATTAATAACCACATTGCCTTTACGAGCCACGTAGTCACAGGGAATGGCGAAGTCAGTCACATTACATCTGAAAGCAGTTAATGACAGACCAGGAATATTTTGTGCAGGTTACTACAATGCGTTAGATAAAAGTGGCACCAATGCCAATGTTGATCTCCTGGTAATATGATCAGGCGAGGGTAATAACAATACATTTTGCTGTGTTAGTTAGTTCATAAGCTTGTCAGGTAAATACAGAAAGATGAAAACAAAAGGTGATGTGGGTACCTTCGTTTTTCCAACAATATTTTAACAAGGAGCATGACGGAAAGTCAGAAGCATCAAAATGCAATTCTGTGCCATATCTGAACCTCAGTATGATTGATATCTACCCCCAACACAGAATACAGAAACACATTGTAGATGTGTTTGTATTGTTTGTAAACACAATACAAAGATATGATCAGAAGTGAGAACAGGCAAGCAATACAAACATTTTAACCAGATTCATTGGCATAATGGTGATAGGGAATGTTTTCCCAGTGTGTACCCTGGTTTAGAATAGGTACACCGTATCCCTGCGTGTCGTAGGAGGCGACTAAGAGGGTTGGCGTCAGGAAGGGCATCCGGCCATAAAAACATTGCCTCAAAAAGAGAACCATGACAATTACAACTACATATGGGCAGGGTACGGCCAGAAGTGAAGATTGGTTTCTGAGGTTTGGGACATGGAATGTAGGGACAATTACAGGGAGATCAGGAGAAGTGGTGGAAGTATTGTTCAGAAGAAGAGTGGACATATGTTGTGTGCAAGAGACGAGATGGAAGGGAAGTGGTGTGAGAACGGTGAAGGGTAGGCAGGGACAGAAATACAAGTTTGTATGGCAAGGGTTCCTGGGCGGCGTGAATGGTGTTGGTGTCATGTTTTCTGAGGAGTTTGTAGACAGTGTGGTGAGTGTGACGAGAGTGAGTGATAGGTTGATGATGGTGAAAATGATGATTGGAAAGCTCTTGGTGAACGTCATCTCAGGATATGCTCCGCAGGTTGGTCGGAGCGATGAAGAGAAGGACAAGTTCTGGTGAGCGATAGAGAAGCTGATGGAAAACGTGAAAGATGAGGAAGTTGTTGTGGTAGGAGGAGACCTAAATGGACATGTGGGAAGGAGTATGGACGGTTTTGAGGGAGTTCATGGGGGTTACGGATATGGTGTGAGAAATGGAGAAGGTGAAAGGATTTTGGAATTTGCTGATGGAGCTGATTTGTTGATTTGTAATACTCAGTTCCAGAAAGAGGATAATAAGCTTGTTACATACACGTCAGGTGGGTCGACGACAACCGTTGACTACCTGATGGTGCGTAGGCGAGATAGGGGACACCTCCGAGACACAAAGGTGATCCCGGGGGAGGAGGCTGTTTCACAGCACCACTTGGTTGTCTGCGACATAAGGGTGAAAGGTGCGAGGAGAGCTCGGCGGGTGAAGTACCAACCGAGAATTAAGGTGTGGAGGTTGAAAGAGGTGACAGTAAGGGAGGCATTAAAATAGAGGTTGAGTAGGGTAAAGGATGATGTGGTTGAGCTTGAAAGTGGTTGGATGTCAATGAAAGATAGTCTATTGGGAGCCGTTGGTGAGGTATGTGGATGGACAAAAGGACCACCGATGCACTTGGAAACATGGCGGTGGGATGATGAAGTTGGAAAGAGGATTGACGAGAAGAGGAAGAAGTTCAAGGAGTGGCAGAAGGTGAAGGGTACGGGAGCAGAAAAAGCAGAGCATGAAAGTTATAAGGCAGCCAAGAAGGCTGCAAAGAAAGAGGTAGGAAAGGTGCAGGAGGCATGTCGGAAAATGTTCGGAGAACGCTTGGATTCGGAAGAGGGTCAGAGAGCGGTATTCAGGATTGCAAAGCAGATAGCGAAAGAGAGGTGTGATGTGATGGGGGTGAGTTGCTTGAAGGATGAAGTGGGACAAATGGTTGTGGACCCAGATGGAATTAAAGGAAGATGGAAAAGACATATGGAAATGCTGTTGAATACAGAGAATGAATGGGATGGCAATATAGAGATTAACCCAGTTTTAGGACCGGCAGAGAAGATAACTGAGAAGGAAGTTGAGGAAAGAAAAAAGCAATGAAGAGTAGAAAAGCGGGAGGGCCGACGGGAGTTGTGGGAGATATGTTGAAGGCAGCAGGAAGTTGGGGTGCAAAGAGAATGACAGAGATCTGTAATCTGGTCGTGAAAGAAGGCCGCATTCCAGTGGATTGGGAACCGAGTACCCTCGTCCCTCTATACAAGGGGAAAGGTGACCCTCTGGAGTGTGGCTCGTACCGAGCGATAAAGTTATTGGAGCATGGAATGAAGGTATTGGAAAGGGTGTTGGAGAGGAGGATAAGGAAGGTGAAGATCGACGAAATGCAGTTTGGATTTATGCCAGGAAGAGGAACGACAGACATGCTCTTTATTGTGAGGCAGTTGCAGGAGAAGTACATGGAGAAGAGGAAGAAGTTGTTTCTTGGGTTTGTTGATCTGCAGAAAGCTTTCGATCCGGTTCCACGTGAAGTAGTGACATGGGCATTGAGGAAGTTAGGAGTGGAGGAATGGTTGATCAGAGTAGTGATGGCAATGTACAAAAGAGCGCGCACAGCTGTAAGGACGAAGGACGGGAACAGTGGTGAGTTTGAGGTGAAGGTGGGAGTGCATCAGGGGTCGGTACTAAGTCCACTACTATTTGTAGCTGTGATGGAGGTGCTGGCTCAGAACATAAAGGAGGGTTTACCGTGGGAGTTGTTGTATGCAGATGATCTGGCGTTGATTACAGAAAGTATGGATGGACTGAAGGAAAAGATGAACAAGTGGAAGGAATGTATGGAGACAAAAGGTCTGAATGTGAATATCGGAAAGACGAAGGTGATGGCAAGTGGTAAAGCATGTGGTGAGGTGGAACGAACTGGGAAGTGGCCATGTGCTGTGTGCAGGAAGGGTGTCGGAGTGAACTCCATTCAATGTACAATGTGCTCTGAGTGGGTTCATCAAAAATGTAGTGGTCTGAGAGGGTCATTAACCAGTGTGGCAGCTACATTCAAATGTAAGGTGTGCACAGAGGGAGCTGCAGATGGCGGAAATGTTGAGTTGGATCTTGGAGACGGCGTGAAGCTGGAAGGTGTGAAAACATTTTGCTACCTCGGAGACATGCTGAATGGAGAAGGTGGATCAGACTCGGCAACGGTTGCTCGAGTGAGATGTACATGGAAGAAGTTTTGGGAACTGAGTGGCGTGCTGATGAGGAGGGGAGTGTCGTTGAAGCTGAAGGGAAAAGTGTATGCTGCATGTGTGAGAAGTGTTATGATTTATGGGAGCGAGACATGGGTAATGAACGTAGAGCAGCAACGAAGGCTGGGAAGGGTGGAAATGCAAATGGTTCGGTGGATGTGCGGAGTATCGTTGAGAGAGAGGAAGACAAATGATGAATTGCGAAAGATGATGGGAATAGAGCCTGTATGCTGAAATAGATGCTGTGAAGAGGAACAGGTTGAGATGGTTTGGTCATGTGTTGAGGAAGGATGAAAGTGACTGGTTGAGAAGAGTGATGGAAATTAATGTAGAAGGAAGTAGAGGACAGGGAAGACCGAGAAAGACTTGGCTAAAGATGGTGGAAGAAGAAATGCGGGCAAGGGGTTAACAAGGAGAGATGCAGAAGATAGGGCAAAATGGAGAAGATTGACATGGGGACCACAAGGCTAACCCCCACTCTTGCAGGGAAAATGGCCTTAAAATGCATGTTGTTGTTGTTGTATTGTAGAACACATGATAAAAATTAGAACTGCACTCGATAGAGAGCATTCCTCCGCCAGGCTGAACAGTTTACGTTTTGTATCCACTGATAGGCCACATCTGCATTCAGACCTGAACCAAAATCCAATCGGATTGTTCTTGCCGCCGGACCAACTCATCCACCAAGTTTTGTCACAAGTCGTCCCCAACGTTTACAGCATAGCCCGTCAGGCAATGCCGTCTGAAATAGTTTGTCTGTCCATCCAGTGTATGTACGTATATATGTCCCTCACAAACGTCCACCAATCAGAGCTGAGGATCTGGTCAGAGCACAGGGGGACATCAGATCCTCCACTAAACAGATCCAAGCACGGCTAAGTCGTTGTTAGATTATCAGTCTTGTTTTAAATATTATGCTATATATTGTTTTTCGCCCTATCTCTCAATGGTGAAGAATCACTTTAAAAATGTAAAAACATTCTTGTATCTATACACAGATTCAGATCTTCACCAAAACTGAATCATTCACAAAGTCCATCCTTTCCCATTGATTTATTTGGATATCAGCTCATCTTCGTCGTCAATCATGCAGCCCATAATTTTTTTGCCAATCCCCAAACTTCTCCCTTCAATAAGTGCTGTAATTACTGCACATACAGTCGTGGCCAAAAATATTGGCACCCTTGCACTCTTTCCAAATAATGCACCATTTCTTCCAGAAAATTGTTAAAATTAAAAAATATTTTGGTATCCACATACGGATTTCTTTGGTTTGCATCGTAACAAAACAAAAAAAAGCTGAAAAATTAGTAAATTTTAGCTTATTCCACACAGAAATCCTAAAATGGCACGGACCATATTATTGGTATCTTGCAGAAGTTGTTAGAAATAATTAGATTTTAAGCAGGTGATTCTCCTTTACTTTGGAATTGAACTCACCTGTGGTGAGTTGCAGGTGCCTGCAATATAAAAACCACTCATTCAACCAGTTTGAATCGACAAAAGGAGTCATTCTGCTGTTTTGTATCACTGTGTGTGATATGCGTGGAGCATAGAGAAATGAGCATGGAAAAATGAGCAATGAGCATGAGAAATGAGCAATGAGCATGGAGAAAAGAGGGAAAACCAAAGAATTGTCCGAGAAGGTCAGACACAAGAATGTAGCCAAGCATGGACAATCTCAAGGCTACAACTCCATCTCCAGAGACCTTTATGTTCCTGTGCCCACCGTACGCAATGTTATCAGGAAGTTTAAGGCCCATGGCACTGTAGCCAACCTCCTTGGACGTGGCCGCAAGAAAAAACTTAATCGAAGATTGCAGCGAAGGATTGTTCGAATGGTGGAGAAAGCACCTCGATCGACTGCCAAAAAGATTGAACTGACCTTCAGACACAAGGTCTGGTACGACAGTTTCAACTCACACGATCCCTCGCCAACTCAATTCACGGGGGTTCTATGGTAGGAGACGCAGGAGGACCCCACTGCTAAGAAAGCCCGACTGGGGTTTGCCAAAACACACCTGAACAAGCAAAAATCTTTCTGGGAGAATGTCCTGTAGACAGATGAGACCAAATTAGAGCTTTTTGGTAAAGCACATCATCTCTATGGTTACAGAAAACAAAATGAAGTCTTCAAAGAAAAGAACACCTTTCCTACAGTCAAACGTGGAGGATGTTCAGTGATGTTTTTGGGTTGCTGTGCTGCCTCTGCCACTGGGTACCTTGAATGTGTGCATGGCATGAAATCAGGAGATTACCAAGGCATTTTGGAGCACAATGTTCAACCCAGTGTCAGAAAGCTGGGGTTCTGTTGAAGGTCATGGGTCTTGCAGCAGGACAATGACCCCAAACACACTTCAAAAAGCACCCATGAATAGTTCAAGACAAAACGCTGGACTGCTCTGAAGTGGCCAGCAATAACTCCAGAGCTAAATTCCATTGAACACCTGTGGGGAGATCGTAAAACAGCATATGGGAGAAGGCACCCTTCAAATCTGGGAGAACTGGAGCATTTTGCACAACAGGAGTGGGCCAAACTGCCAGTAGAGAGGTGTAGGAAGCTCATTCATGGCTATAGCAAGCGCTTGACTGCAGATATTTTGTCCAAAGGCCACATGTGCTACCAAATATTAAGTCGAGGGTGTCAATAATTGTGTAAATGCCATTTATTTTTAGTTCCTGATTTAAAAGGATATATTAAGTTCGAAATCAAAAACAAAGGTTCTGTAATATTAACAGTGAAATAAAGAATTGTGGAGACCAAATACTTTTGTCAATTTCAACTTATTTTTAGAGAAAATTGTGAGTTATTTGAAAAAAGTGCAAGGGCACCAATATTTATGGCCACGACTGTGTGTGTGTGTGTGTGTGTGTGTGTGTGTGTATGTGTGTGTGTGTGTGTGTGTATATATATATATATATATATATATATATATATATATATATATATATATATATATATATATATATATATATATATATATATATATATGTACATATATATATATATATATATATATATATATATATATATATATATATATATATATATATATATATATATATATATATATATATATATATATATATATATATATATATATATATATATATATATATATATATACAGTGGAACCTTGACTTACGAGTTTAATTCGTTCTGTGACCGAGCTCGTAACTCAAATTGCTCGTATCTCAAATCAAATTTCCCCATTGAAATGCATTGAAATGCTATTAATCCGTTCCAGCCCGCCAAAAACCACACCAATTTTTTTTTTAATATACAGTATATATAAAAATATCTCGCGCTTTATATTTCACCTGTATGCAGCATACAAGTTGGCAGGATGGCCTGGACTGGAGGTACGCACACTTGACTCTAAAGTCTAAACTGTCCAGCCTGGGTTTGAATCCCGACCCAGCTATAACCTGTCATGGGTGAATCACAGGCAGGGTGATTCATCAATGTGTGTACCGCTAAACTGGGCGCCCCGTTTGCGTCCCATTAGTTGTTGGATGTTAAGGATCTCACCGTGTTTTCCACAAAGAGAAGGCGAGCTATCGCCGGCACTCTGAACAAGTTGTGGCCTGGCATGCTCTTCTCCTCTGCCGTTATATACGTCCTCCTCGGCACCTCGCTCATGTTTTTCGACGATTGCGTGTTTTATATCCAAGCACAAGTTTTATATAAAACACGACGATTGCGTGTTTTATATCCACAAGTTGTGGCCTGGCATGCTCTTCTCCTCTGCCGTTATATACGTCCTCCTCGACACCTCGCTCATGTTTTTCGACGATTGCGTGTTTTATATCCAAGCACATCATCCTCTTCTTCTTCTCAGTACCATGTTTTACACAAAGAGAAGGCGAGCTATCGCCGGCACTCTGAACAAGTTGACGGCAGAGATACTGTACTTGCACGGCAAGATAACCACGTGACCGCAACCCACCTGGCGGCGTAAACTCAAAATAACCAACATGCGAAAACAAAAATGCAGCGCTATACGACAGAGATACTGTACTTGCATGGCAAGATAACCACGTGACCAGAACCCACCTGGCGGCGTAAACTCAAAATAACCAACATGCGAAAACAAAAATGCAGCGCTATACGTCAGAGATACTGTACTTGCACGGCAAGATAACCACGTGACCAGAACCCACCTGGCGGCGTAAACTCAAAATAACCAACATGCGAAAACAAAAATGCAGCGCTATACGACAGATACTGTACTTGCACGGCAAGATAACCACGTGACCGGGTGGCGAAAGCTCGTAACTCAGATCTCGGCTCGCATCTCAAAGCAATAAACCGCCCGAGCGACGGCTCGTATCTCGAAAAACTCGTAAGTTGGGGCACTCGTAAGTCAAGGTTCCACTGTATATTAAAGCAAAAATTTTTAAGATAAAATAAAATTGCCATAATATCAAGATCATCACAAGTGGCCCTATGCGGTAAAGGGGAATGCGGGAAGGAGGGGGCGGGGGTTAAAGGGGGGATAAAATGGGAGGGGGGAACCAGAGGGGGGTTGGAAGCGGAGGGGGGGGGGGGGGGGTTGGGAGAGGGGTGGTTTGGAGGGAGGGGAAGAGGGGGAGGGGGCAAATTGTCCGAATAAAAACCTTGTGTGACATATTATGTGGACTGGTTGTTCAAAGTACGGAATGCCTGCTTCGTTTACACAAGAGTGGGTCAAACGCTACCGGTAAGTCAACTACCTCTTGTGTGATCGAGGTAACAGTTTCTTCTGTGTGCCAAGCCTCCAAAACACGTCTTCTGTTTCTGTTGGGTGTGGAACCCAAAATATTAACCCTATCCCATAAAGGTGTGTGGCCTTCCTTAAGGCCGTGTTTGGCAATAGCAGATCTGCTGGGATAATTACATTCAAATGCTTTTTGGTGTTCAGCAATACGTTGACCTAAGGTCCTCCCGGTTTCACCCACATACTCAGCTCCACAACCACAGGGCACTACGTATACCACCACTGACCTATCCTTCCTCGGAAGCTTGTCCTTGACCCTCATAAGGGCTTGGCGAAGGGTGAAAACCGGTGTGAAACTAACCCTCACTCCTGCCGATTTCAAAATTCTGCCGACCCTCTGTGAAACCCCTGGTACAAAAGGCAGAACACACAAACCCTTTGGTTGTTCTCTCAGTCTCAGCCTGTTGTGTGGGGAAGCCCTTATCGTTTTCCTGTTGGGTAGCAAGCTGTCAGGATAACCATTTGCTCTTAACACATTTTGAAGATGGTCCACCTCACTCATCTTGTCTTCAAACGTAGATGGTAAATCACGTGCTCTTTTTGAGAGGGTGTGCACCACCGATCTTTTGTGTTCCATTGGATGGCAAGAATTGAAATCAAGGTAGCGATCAGTGTGTGTTGGTTTTCTGTACACCGTTACCTTTAAGGCTCCTTTGGGATCCCTTGTTATGAGTGTATCCAGGAAGAGAAGGGCTCCATTTTTCTCCTCTTCAATGGTGAAATTAATGGAGGAAAAAGTTTTATTTATGGCCTCATGTATGATGCCCCCCTCATCAGAGTGACAGATGACAAATGTGTCATCCACGTACCGGAACCAAACACGTGGTTGCACTAACAGGGCTGGAATGGTGCGTTCCTCCAAATCCTCCATCACCATGTTAGCAATCACAGCCGATACCGGGGAACCCATAGCGGTGCCATAAACATGCTTGTAATATACCTCATTAAATACAAAGTAGGTGGAAGAGAGGCAAGTAGAAAGCATGCCACACACGTCCATCGGGCTTAAAGCTCCCGCAGTCTCTTTCCATCGATCATCTTCCATCAAATGCCGGTTTGCCACCTCAATCGCCAGGGCTATGGGCACGTTGGTAAATAAAGACACAACATCAAATGAAACCATGGTCTCGTGTGCTTTGATGGTGAGCTGCTTCACTCTTTCAGCAAATGCTGTGCTATTGTGCACGGTTCGCTCTGTTGTCCCCACCAAATGCTTCAACATGTTTGCCAAAAACTTGGATAGAGCATATGACGGACCATTAATACAGGAAACGATTAACCGTAGCGGAAATCCCTCTTTGTGCACTTCCGGTAGCCCGTAGGCCCTGGGAGCCACGCCCTTACTGCTGTACAGACGTTTGTACGCCGCAGCTGATAGTCTTCCAGTCGCTTTTAGTCTGGCAAGCATTGAGTTTAACCTGCATTCCTCCTTCTTAGTTGGATCTGCGGTTAACCGTTCATAAGTACTTTGGTCCGCCAACATATCCTGCATTTTGTTGGTGTATACAAGACGATCGATGAGCACTGTTGCCCGTCCTTTGTCCGCTGGTAAGAACACCACATCATCCATGTTGCGTAACTCTCGTAAATCTTGTTGTTCTTTCGGGTCCAAATTAAAATTGTTGCGTGAAAATTGCGGAGGGCGAAGTAAAACAGCAGCCACACGTGATCTGATTTTGTTCTTGGTGGCGCTATCAAGATTCATCATCGCAGATTCCACCCGTGATACAATGGTGTCTTTCGGAACAAATCGGGGAGTGATGGCAAAATTAAGGCCCTTCTGCAATAAGCAGGTTTGTTCCTTCTGCAATATATATATATATTGGTGTTGACCTGGTGTTGGCTAGCGGTTAGCGTGCTGGCTTGGGATCCTAGGATCCTCGATTCGAATCCAGATCGATCGCTGAATTAACGCCAGGGGGGTTGACTCAGCCTGTCATCCTTCCGAGGTCGGCAAATTGAGTACCAGCTTGCTGGGATGAATGATCACGGTGTGTACCCCGATTTAAAATAGGTACACCATATCCCTGCGCATCATAAGAGCGTGACCAAGGGTTGGCGTCAGGAAGGGCATCCGGCCATAAAAACATTGCCTCAAACAGGGAACCATGATTGTCATGGGGCCCGCAAGGCTAACCCCCACTCTAGCGGGGAAAATGGCCTTAAAACGATTATATTCATATATATATATATATATATATATATTTATATATATATATATATATATATATATATATATATATATATATTGTGAGAAACCCCCGGTGAAACCACCTGTTCTCACCCAGTTTGGTGCCCCGCCCACCGCGTGACGTGACCTCCCTGGAGCCTCACGCGATTGGGAGGCGATTCAGCACGTGATTGGTGGAGGGTCAGAGAGCGCGGTCGCCATCTTATGCGACGCACACGGCTCGAAGGCTCCGAGTGGGAAATATCATAAAAGGGTTTTCCTTGAAGCCTCCGGACAGCCGAGTTGGGCTGGTCGAATACCGTTCTGTATTTTACGAGCGAGGAACTCCAGAAGAGAACGAGTGATTCCCGGCTTCGTGTTGGAGCTACTGGCCGACCGTTCCTGGCGGCCTTGTGCGGTATTCCATCCTGTTACCCTCCGAGTCCCGGAGGTCGTCGATTGGAACCGCGAGAGATATTACCTGCGTCCTGGTTGGAGCCCCTGGTGCCGACCGTTCCTGCAGGCTGTGTGCAGTGTATTCAATTCTGTTACCATTTATAGTTTTGTGATCGAGCCAATAAATAATCGTGCCTTACCCCTAGAAGGCCGATTAAAACACAATTGTGTTTATTGCGTCTCTTTTGGTTCACTACGTGGATTACTTGAAGCCCGGACATTTACGTCCGTATTCCGTGCTGGGATACATTCCACAGACGGGATCGCGACAAATGGGTTGCTCGTCCTAGGATCATTCAAGTAAGAGCCATTCGATTGAGACGGGAATTCTGCAGTGGACGACATCTTCTGGCATCTGTTCATCGCCTTCTCACCAGCGGACGCCGTCTTGGAGGAACTTTCTCGCCGTAGGACGCCGTCTTGGGCAGAGAAGTGAATAGCCTCGGATCCCTCCAAACAACCGACAAAGAATAAGCGAATAGCCTCGGATCCCTCCAAACAACCGAAAAAAAAAAAAAACGTGAGTATTTGTACGTGGTATTTTTCTCATTGGCAATTTGATGTGCGGGTGATATTGCGTAGTTGTGTCGTATTTCCCCAACAGAGCGTTGTGTTTGAGCGTTGTGTTTGAGGTTGTGTTTTGTGCCTGGTCGTATGATAACTCGTAGCCAAGCTATGTCGACCAGGGAAGTGAGAGTTCAACCTGATCATGTTGACAGTCACGTGGGTGGCGAGGTGAGCGACGCAAGCAGCCTTGACCCGGTCACTCAACCCGAGATGTTAGGAAGCGATCCCATCATGACTAAATGCATGCGTTCGCCCTTCTGGACCGGGCTGACTCCGGTTCAACAACTTGACATGTATAACAGGGAGAATGACAGGGCAGAGGCAGAGCGTGCGGCAGCAGCAGAGAGAGAGCGTGCAGCAGCAGAGAGAGAGCATGCGGCAGCAGAGACAGCAGCAGAGAGAGAGCATGCGGCAGCAGAGGGAGAGCGTGCGGCAGCAGAGAGAGAGCATGCGGCAGCAGAGAGAGAGCGTGCGGCGGCAGCAGAGAGAGAGCATGCGGCAGCAGAAGCTGAACGCGTCAGAGAGCATGAGTTGCGAATGTTGACTGAACGACTGCGGGCAGAGGGGTCTGCTGCAAGAGTCCCGGAAACTGTTCATGTTCGTTTGCCGGACTGGACGGGAGACACGAAGCCAGAAGCGTATCTGGAGATGGCGGAGAAGTTGTTGGCTGCCGGTGGCATTGATGAGAGCTTGTGGGTCGGCCACCTTGTGAGCCATCTATCTGAGAAGGCGAGGGAGGTATATGCGAGGATGGCAACCGAGGACGCAAACAAATACAGGGCATTGAAGGCCGAGATTTTGAATGCCTATGCGGTGTCCGCATGTATTTATAGGAGAAATTTTTTCAGCTGGACTCGTGAGTCCAGTCAAACCTATGAGGAACATTCGCGGGCCTTGTTGGAACAGCTGCAGAGATGGTTCAAGGGGAGCAAGGTGGAGTTACCTCAAGCGGTTGCGGAACTCCTGGTGCGTTACCGTATCGATCAACAGCTTCCGCCTGACTTAGCATTGTTTCTTGTCGACAAAGACACTGTTTCCTTGGCAGACTGCGTCAACCTTATTGATAAACATGTTTTGGCGTGCAAAATGCTGCAAGTCACGCAGTCGCGTCGTAAGACGGAGGATCATGCGATCAAGCCCGCCCCCCGTCTGCCCGGCGGCTGGATCGAGGGGAAGGGTTCTCCGATGACCTCCACAGATGGCGGTCGCGAGCCGCAGACCAGGGCAGGGCCCTGGTGCGATTTCTGCAAACGCGTGGGGCACGGTGAAAACCGCTGCTTCTCTAATCCCGCCAGTCCGGCCTACCGAGGCAACCCTCCTGTTAAGTCGGAGGGAGATCAGTGGAACTCATCCGCCGGGTCCTCGCACACGACGGTGGCATCGGTGACCGAGGTCACTGCCACCGAGGCTAATTCCATTCATCCACTGCATCAGGATTATTCAGGGACAGCCTTAGTGGGTGGCCCTGATTCGATGCTGAAGTTTGAGGCCAAATACCTTCGGGATACTGGGGCGACACGGTGTGTTCTCCGGGCGGGGGTAGTTCCGGCCTCTCAGATGCGTTATACCGGCGAGTATACCCTCCTTCGGGGCATTGACCGGGTTCTTGGCCGGTATCCCCTTGCCCTCCTCGAGGTCCGGAGTGACATTTTTAAGGGTCCAGTGACCTGTGTGGTAGTACCCTACTACCCGATACCCGGGGTCTCCTTGCTGATTGGCAATGATGCCATGGCCAGGGAGGAGTCATTGACTCTGACCTGTGGGGGGGTCACTAGATCCCAGAGTAAACAGGCGGAGAGAGTGGCGGAGTCAGACATATCTTCACTCTGGCCCGAGGAGCCTAGCGCCTCGACTCCAGGTTCCGACGGTGACGTTGCGTCAGCTGAAGTCCACCCGAGCCTCCCGTCAAGCCAACCTCAGGTGCCGTGCTCCTCAGGGACCGCTCCCGCCATGTCGCGATTCAGCAGGAACGCTAATGCTAAGGTATATGTGGGGAACCTGGGCAATGGAGCAGCGAGAGCCGAGCTAGGGAGGGTCTTCGAGCATTACGGACCACTCCGCAACGTATGGGTTGCTCGGAACCCACCTGGATTTGCAGTTGTTGAGTTTGAAGATCCACGAGATGCTGAAGATTCGGTCAGAGCCCTTGATGGAAGGTTAATTTGCGGATCGCGTGTGTGCGTCGAGATGTCGAATGGCATGTCGCGGCGGCCTCGTTTCAGACGCCCTTTGGTCCGCAGGCCGTTCGACCCGAACGATCGATGTTACCAGTGCGGTGAAAGGGGTCATTACGCATATGACTGTCGTTCTCGACACCGGAGGAGTACCCGCCGCTCTAGGTCTCGGTCCGTTTCCCTCCTGTAAATGTTTCCCCACCTTGAGTTTGGCCCCCTCGCTTCTCTATTGTGCTTTGTGTGAAGTGTAACTCTTGTGGGGTAGATGTTAATGGGGTGTATGGTGTTTAATATTGTGTGTGAAAAAAAAAAAACTTGTTCATTGTTAACCTGCCTGTAACGCCTGTTTACCCTGTTAACGCCTGTTAACCTGTTGCCTGTTAATTGCCTGTTGCGTTAATAAGTGCGCTATTGTGTTGCGCTATTGCGTTGCGTTGTATTGTTGCGTTGTTGCGTTATTGTCGTTAATAAGTGTTAATAATTGTTAATTGCGTTAATTGCCTGTTAGCGATTACCGCCATCATCTTGCCATGTGATTTGCACCTACTACAAATACTGGTTTTAAAAACGCCGTCTATTCGACGGGGTTTTTACTTAGGGGGGGAGGACTGTGAGAAACCCCCGGTGAAACCACCTGTTCTCACCCAGTTTGGTGCCCCGCCCACCGCGTGACGTGACCTCCCTGGAGCCTCACGCGATTGGGAGGCGATTCAGCACGTGATTGGTGGAGGGTCAGAGAGCGCGGTCGCCATCTTATGCGACGCACACGGCTCGAAGGCTCCGAGTGGGAAATATCATAAAAGGGTTTTCCTTGAAGCCTCCGGACAGCCGAGTTGGGCTGGTCGAATACCGTTCTGTATTTTACGAGCGAGGAACTCCAGAAGAGAACGAGTGATTCCCGGCTTCGTGTTGGAGCTACTGGCCGACCGTTCCTGGCGGCCTTGTGCGGTATTCCATCCTGTTACCCTCCGAGTCCCGGAGGTCGTCGATTGGAACCGCGAGAGATATTACCTGCGTCCTGGTTGGAGCCCCTGGTGCCGACCGTTCCTGCAGGCTGTGTGCAGTGTATTCAATTCTGTTACCATTTATAGTTTTGTGATCGAGCCAATAAATAATCGTGCCTTACCCCTAGAAGGCCGATTAAAACACAATTGTGTTTATTGCGTCTCTTTTGGTTCACTACGTGGATTACTTGAAGCCCGGACATTTACGTCCGTATTCCGTGCTGGGATACATTCCACAGACGGGATCGCGACAATATATATATATATATATTGTTGTGGTTTTGGAATAAAGGTTAATTCCCCCTCGTAGGTAGACGCACCATAACATGAAGCCTCGCGATAGTTCAGTTATTTCTTAGTAAATATAAGCGTAGTCCTTTCCTGTGTTTAGTTTTGCGTTGAGTAGGCCAGTGAGCTTAGGTGTTCTTTTGGCGCTTTGGTTTGGTTTTGGCGCTGAAATGCCACGCGGCAGGCCTGAAAAAGTCTACCGAGGCCGAAGGGAGGCGCGGCAGGAGGAGTGGTCGGCATGCACGAGCCGCCAATCAGGGCTCGAGGGGAGTGGCTAACCACGATGACCAGAGGCGGGGTTTGGAACATTCGAGTCGGGCCGGGGCGGAGCCATATAACCCTGCTCTGAGTCCCCCCACCGCAGTTCGGGTCGAGAGTTGAGTTCCCGGTGAGTTGAGTTGGCAGTGCAGTTGAGGAGAGAGATGGGAGATGAGTCAGAGTCGTGTACTGAATTACAGTTCCCTGTGAGACGAGGTACAGTTCCCTGTGAGAGTGAGTTGGGTTGAGCCTGAGAACGCGAGTGGAGCTGCAGAACGAGCGAATTGAATTGCTGATTGTACACGAACTTTCCCCATGCCATGCGCTCTGCGCTGTATTAATCGCGCGCTCGAGAGGACGACCCGCGCCGGGCCACAAACGCGCGATTTCCTCATGCCTGCCTTCGCCTGATACGTGCCGTGAACATCCGAGGGCTACGCCCGACGAGCTGTCCCGGAGCGACCGACGGCGAAGCACGCTTGGCGCGCGAAAATTCTTCTCTTCTTCTCCCTGTGTGCGTGAGTGGGCCTGTGTCTGGGATTTAAGTAACATTGATTGAGCTCTGCTCTGTGTCCCCTTTCCTCCTTCATTCTGATCATTGTACAATACAACAACACAACAACATGCATTTTAAAGGCCATTTTCCCTGCTAGAGCGGGGGTTAGCCTTGCGGTCCCCATGACAATCTTCTCCATTTTGCCCTATTTTCTGCATCTCTCCTTGTTAACCCCCTTGCCCGCATTTCTTCTTCCACCATCTTTAGCCAAGTCTTTCTCGGTCTTCCCCGTCTTCAACTTCCTTCTACATTCATTTCCATCACTCTTCTCAACCAGTCACTTTCATCCTTCCTCAACACATGACCAAACCATCTCAACCTGTTCCTCTTCACAGCATCTATTCCCATCTATTCCCATCATCTTTCGCAATTCATCATTTGTCTTCCTCTCTCTCAACGATAATCCGCACATCCGTCGAACCATTCGCATTTCCACCCTTTCCAACCTTTGTTGCTGCTCTACGTTCATTACCCATGTCTCGCTCCCATAAATCATTACACTTCTCACACATGCAGCATACACCTTTCCCTTCAGCTTCAACGACACTCCCCTCATCGTCAGCACGCCACTCAATTCCCGAAACTTCTTCCATGCACATCTCACTCGAGCAACCGTTGCTGAGTCTGATCCACCTTCTCCATTCAGCATGTCTCCGAGGTAGCAAAATGTTTTCACACCTTCCAGCTTCATGCCGTCTCCAAGATCCAACTCAACATTTCCTCCATCTGCAGCTCCCTCTGTGCACACCCTACATTTGAATGTAGCTGTCACACTGGTTAATGACCCTCTCAGACCACTACATTTTTGATGAACCCACTCAGCGCACATTGTACACTGAATGGGGTTCACTCCGACACCCTTCCTGCACAGAGCACATGGCCACTTCCCAATTCTTTCCACCTCACCACATGCTTTACCACTTGCCATCACCTTCGTCTTTCCGATATTCACCTTCAGACCTTTTGTCTCCATACATTCCTTCCACGTGTTCATCTTTTCCTTCAGTCCATCCATACTTTCCGCAATCAACACCAGATCATCTGCATACAACAACTCCCACGGTAAACCCTCCTTTACGTTCTGAGCCAGCACCTCCATCACAGCTACAAATAGTAGTGGACTTAGTACAGACCCCTGATGCACTCCCACCTTCACCTCAAACTCACCACTGTTCCCGTCCTTCATCCTTACAGCTGTGCACGCTCTTTTGTACATTGCCATCACTACTCTGATCAACCATTCCTCCACTCCTAACTTCCTCAATGCCCATGTCAATACTTTGCGTGGAACCAGATCGAAAGCTTTCTGCAGATCAACAAACCCAAAAAACAACTTCTTCCTCTTCTCCATGTACTTCTCCTGCAACTGCCTCACAATGAAAAGCGCGTCTGTCGTTCCTCTTCCTGGCATGAATCCAAACTGCATTTCGTCGATCTTCACTTTCTTCCTTATCCTCCTCTCCAACACCCTTTCCAATACCTTCATTCCATGCTCCAATAACTTTATCGCTCGGTACGAGCCACACTCCAGAGGGTCACCTTTCCCCTTGTATAGAGGGACGAGGGTACTCAGTTCCCAAGCCACTGGAATGCGGCCTTCTTTCACCACCAGATTACAGATCTCTGTCATTCTCTTCACATCCCAACTTCCTGCTGCCTTCAACATATCTCCCACAACTCCCGTCGGCCCTCCCGCTTTTCTACCCTTCATTGCTTTTATCGCTTCCTCAACTTCCTTCTCAGTTATCTTCTCTGCCGGTCCTAAAACTGGGTTACTCTCTATGTTGCCATCCCATTCATTCTCTGTATTCAACAGCATTTCCATATATCTCTTCCATCTTCCTTTAATTCCATCTGGGTCGACAACGATTTGTCCCACTTCATCCTTCAAGCAACTCACCCCCATCACATCACACCTCTCTTTCGCGATCTGCTTTGCAATCCTGAATGCTGCTTTCTGACCCTCTTCCGAATCCAAGCGTTCTCCGAACATTTTCCTACATGCCTCCTGCGCCTTTGCTACCTCTTTCTTTGCAGCCTTCCTGGCTGCCTTATAACTTTCATGCTCTGCTGTTTCTGCTCCCGTACCCTTCGCCTTCTGCCACTCCTTGAACATCTTCCTCTTCTCGTCAATCCTCTTTCCAACTTCATCATCCCACCACCATGTTTCCGAGTGCCTCGGTGGTCCTTTTGTCCATCCACATACCTCACCAACGGCTCCCAAAAGACTAGCTTTCATTGACATCCAACCACGTTCAAGCTCAACCACATCATCCTCGACCTTACTCAGCCTCTCTTTTAATGCCTCCCTTACTGTCACCTCTTTCAACCTCCACACCTTCATTCTCGGTTGGTACTTCACCCGCCGAGCTCTCCTCGCACCTTTCACCCTTACGTCGCAGACAACCAAGTGGTGCTGTGAAACAGCCTCCTCCCCCGGGATCACCTTTGTGTCCCGGAGGTGCCCCCTATCTCGCCTACGCACCATCAGGTAGTCAACGGTTGTCGTCGACCCACCTGACGTGTATGTAACAAGCTTATTATCCTCTTTCTGGAAGTGAGTATTACAAATCAACAAATCAGCTCCATCAGCAAACTCGAAAATCCTTTCACCTTCTCCATTTCTCACACCATATCCATAACCCCCATGAACTCCGTCAAAACCATCCATACTCCTTCCCACATGTCCATTTAGGTCTCCTCCTACCACAACAACTTCCTCATCTTTCACGTTTTCCATCAGTTTCTCTATCGCACACCAGAACTTGTCCTTCTCTTCATCGCTTCGACCAACCTGCGGAGCATATCCTGAGATGACGTTCACCAAGAGCTTTCCAATCATCATTTTCACCATCATCAACCTATCACTCACTCTAGTCACACTCACCACACTGTCTACAAACTCCTCAGAAAACAGGACACCAACACCATTCACACCCTCCGGGCACCCTTGCCACACAAACTTGTATTTCTGTCCCTGCCTACCCTTCACCATTCTCACACCACTTCCCTTCCATCTCGTCTCTTGCACACAACATATGTGTACTCTTCTTCTGACCAATACTTCCACCACTTCTCCTGATCTCCCTGTCATTGTCCCTAAATTCCATGTCCCAAACCTCAGAAACCGATCTCCACTTCGAGCTGTACCCTGCCCATATGTAGTTGTAATTGTCATGGTTCTCTTTTTGAGGCAATGTTTTTGTTATGGACGGATGCCCTTCCTGACGCCAACCCTCTTAGTCGCCTCTTACGACACGCAGGGATACGGCGTACCTGTTCTTATCCAGGGTACACACTGGGAAACGTTTAAAACATGGAAATTCTGGGGGGTGGGGGGGGGGGGTCGGCGTCAGCATCACGGCTGCGGTTTAAACATATTTAAATAATATTTAAACAAAACCATGAAAAACAATCTGGGAAAAGTCTCTAAGTGAGAACGTGGATTTGAGAAAGCAGGAGCAGAGGTGAACGAAAAACGAGATATAGGGGGCGGGGCACAAGTCGAGACGAGGAGGCCGCACGAGACACCAGGCCGCACGAGGCGCACGAGGCGCACGAGGCGCGAACAAAGAAACGACTAATTACACACAAATTTGCAACAACTACAAAACCAAAACCAAATAGAAACACACAATAACACATACACAACAAAATACCCAGCAGAAATTTGACAAAGAAACGAATGGGAAAACACTCAAACTTTGATGCCGTGGAGAGATCGAAGCAAGCCCCGTCGCTCGAGGGACCGGAAGTGGACCAATGTACAATGTACAGTGTAAATAAATTGTGTTCTTCCTCTGATTTGACCGTCCTGTCCCTTCCATTCATTGGCTTCGCATGGTACGAATAAAACCGCTTGAATCGGGTTCCAATAAAAGTAACAGCACGAGTCACGCGATACGCAGACGCACGGGCGTACTCGATTAAGCGTGGCTTGTGCAAGGCTCGAACCCCGCTTTCGTGGCAGCGTAGGTTAAAGGTACATGCGAATTTGTCCCGATACCCTTTTTCACGTTTGCCCGGAAGTGGCGATTCGGCCTCGCGGACCCGAAGACCCAGGGGGGAAAAAAGGGGGTTAATCCCCCCCTTTATAACAGGAACGGACTTCGGGAGATCCGCAACAATATATATATATATCTTTTTTTTTTTCTTCTTTTTTTTACATACGTGTGTGTCTGTGTGTGTGTCTGTGTGTGTGTGTGTGTGTGTGTTTGTGTGTGTGTGTGTGTTTGTGTGTCTGTTTGTGTGTGTGTCTTTGTGTGTGTGTGTGACTGTTTGTGTGTGTGTGTCTGTTTGTGTGTGTGTGTGTGTGTGTCTGTGTGTGTGTCTGTATGTGTGTCTGTATGTGTGTCTGTATGTGTGTCTGTATGTGTGTCTGTATGTGTGTCTGTGTATGTGTTTGTGTGTGTGTCTGTGTGTGTGTCTGTGTGTGTGTCTGTGTGTGTGTGTCTGTGTGTGTGTGTCTGTGTGTGTGTGTCTGTGTGTGTGTGTCTGTGTGTGTGTGTCTTGTGTGTGTGTCTTGTGTGTGTGTCTGTGTGTGTCTGTGTGTGTCTGTGTGTGTCTGTGTGTGTCTGTGTGTGTCTGTGTATGTGTGTGTGTATGTGTGTGTGTGTGTATGTGTGCATGTATTATTGGATTTGAGTTTCGCTGTTCCTTAATGTTTTATACGAAAGAGCTTCTATTATCGTACAATAACACAAATGGTCCCGGTGGAAAGCGTTTTTTTTCTTTCTTTTTTAGCATACAAGATCAAGGCTCATGTAAGAGCTAACATTAATCACACAAAAAAAAGACACACAAAGGGAGCGGGAGACAGGATTGGGAGAGAGAGGGAAGCACACAAGTACAACAGCAGAGAACAGGAGCATCGGGAGATCTGTGGGAGGGAGAGGGATCGAGGGGAGGAGGCACGGGAAGGGGGGGGTGGTGTGGGAGAGATATAAAACACATAGAAACTGCTAGGACTTCCAGGAAAGAAGTTGGTATTTCAAAAAAGTAGATCTGGTGTGAATTAACAGGGGTAGAAAAGATCAAGGTTTTGGATTGGGGAAGATAAGAAATGGTGGTAAACAGCGGTTTTAAAGACCTGGAGGGAGGAGTGGGATCGAAGAGAGTGAGGGAGTTTGTTCCAGAGGCGGGAGTAAAGAGGAATGAAAGAGAAGGTGAGCAGAGTCGTGATTTTGGCAATTTCACCAGAAGAGGGTTGCTCGCAGATCTTGTGCGACCTGCAAGAATATTTGGTGGACAGAGCACAGTTAGAGCTGGGGGAGTTAGGCCGGATAGAAGTCGGTAGAAGGCAGAAAGACCACCTACCTGCCTGCGGTGAGCGAGTGAAAGGCCCTCACAATCAGCTTCATCACGGGAGATTCCAATGATTCTGAAAGCGTTGGTTTCAACAGCGTGAAGCCGAGCTAGGTGTGAGGCAGGAGCACCAGCCCAGAGGGGAGAGCATTATTCCATTGAGCTGCGGATGAAAGCCTTGTATGTGGTGAGGAGCTCAGGTGTGCCAAGGAAGGACTTCACACGACGGAGGATGCCCAGTCAGCAACTGGCTTTGGAGGCCAGCTTGGAAATGTGGTTTTCCCAGGAAAGATCATGGCAGATAGTGAGACACAAAAGCTTGAGTGACAGAACTTCTTGGAGAGGATTGTTCAGAAAGTAGATGGGAGGGTTCTCCAGATAGTCTTTTCGGAGAGACCTCGTAAGAGTGTGAGTTTTGTCAGGATTGAAAGACATGTTCTACTTATTTGACCAGTCTGTGATTTTGTCCAGGTCTGCAGAGAGTGAGGAGGCTGCAGACTGCCGATCTGAGGGATGAGGAACGGAGCTGCAGAGAGTTAAGTCATCAGCAAAGAGATGGAGAGGATTTTCCAGAGAGTTGGAGAGATCATTGATGAAGACCAGAAAAAGCACAGGGCACAGAACACTGCCTTGGGGAACTCCAGCCTGAACAGAAAGGGGAAATGAGAGAAATCCATTCAGGGCCACACATTGACAACGACCAGAGAGGAAGTCCGCAAGCCATGCATACCATAGGAGGAGAATTTGGTGAGCAGAGAGGGGTGCCAGACCGTATCGAAGGCACGTGATATGTCAAGGGAGACAGCTCTGACTTCCTGTTTGGCATTGAGGACCTCCATCCATTGTTGAGACAACAGAAGCATGTCCAGAGTCGAGTGACCTGGTCTGAAACCAAATGGATGATCAGAGATCAAGCCATTGGAGGAGAGGAAGGATTTGATATCCGAAGCAATGATGGATTCCATGACTTTGCTGATAATTGGGAGCAGGCTGATTGGTCTGTCGTTGCAAGGATATGTTTTTTCACCTTTTTGTGTGAAGCGGGAATGTTGGCCGATTTTAAAACTGATGGCAGATGACCTTGAGCAAAGGAGAGGAAGAAGACTTGAGAGAGGGTGTGAAAGAGCATGATTTAAGGACCTGTGGGCTCATGCCGTCTGGTCCAGTTGCAGAATCAGAGTCGAGGTTTGACGAAAACTTCTCCATCTTGTCAGGAGAGAAGGACACAGAGTCCAGGAGCAGCTGGGTACGACTGGGTAAGGTGGGTACAGAGAGAGATGGGTTTGGAACACAAGATTTTGAGGCAACCACAGAGTGGAGGCATTCGGCTTTGTTATGTGCGGTGTCAACTGTATAGCCATTTGAGAGGGAACACACACCAGAAGCAGATTTGACCAGATGCCACCAGGATTTGGAGGAAGGAAACAGATTTGAGAGTTCAGTCTTGAGAGTAGAGAGATAGTGCTTCCTGGCTCTCCTGAGGGTAGACACACTTGTTCTGAGCTTGTTGGAAGGAACTGAGATTGCCTTCAGTTGGATTAGCCTTCCACGAGGCAAAAGCAAGTTGTTTGAGGGCAACTGCCTCACCACCAGATTCAGTGTACCATGAATGCGAGGAAGGATATGACAACTGAAGACGAGATGGGATCAATCTGTGCATGAGAGAGAGAGAGCAGTTTACTTTGGAAGAATTCCCAGGAAGAGTTGATGTCAGAGGCAGTAGAGATGGGAGACCAGTCCAGATGATTGATTGCTGCTTGAAGACCGTGCCAGTCGGCCTGAGTGAAATGCCAGACTAGTCGACGCTGAGAAGGCTCTCTGAGAATGGCAAGAGAGATGTCCACTTTAACAAGCACATGATCAGAAGAACTGATTGGAGCAGAAGAAGCACAGCAGACATTTGCAGGGAAGTTTGTCATAACCAAGTCAAGAAGAGAGAGATACTCCGTTGACTGAGATCCCGGTCGGGAAATTGACAGATTTTGTCAGTCCCAATGAGTCGTAGAAGTCCTTTGCTGAGATGCCATGGCTGGTGAGAGAGGTACCCACACCCAGCCAGCTGGCATGATGACAGTTGAAATCACCACATATGAGGAAAAGAGAGTTGGGATGAGTGGATAGAAGTTGGTCCATGCTGTCAGACAGCGAAATGTAAATAGAGTCATCACTGTTTGGAGGACGGCACAAAACACTTATGAACAAAAAGTGGGAGTGGGTTGGAAGCCCTAGCCAGAGGTAATCCTGGGGGTGGGGTGGACAGAGGGCAGTGCAAGGAGAGCGAGGAAGAGAGTTTTTGATAAAGATAGCAACCCCACCACCAGGACGAGGCTCAGGTCTATCACACCGGAGGAGGGAGTAACCAGGAAGAGATATTAAGGAATCAGAGACATCTTGAAGGAGGAAAGTTTCTGTTGAGCAGATTACGTCTGGTTTGTCAGAGGCAACCTGTATGGACAGATCAATCAGGTTTGAGCAAAGGCCCTGGATGTTTGAGGTCCATACCGTTAAGGAAGAGGGAGGAGGAGCATCGGGTGCAGGACAGGGGAGGGGAGGGGTAGGGTAAGATGAAGGGTGAGACGAGGAGGTAGGGAGAGCTGTTGATAGTATGTCGGAGGTTGCAGAAGAGTTAGGAGAAAGGGAAGGATGAGGAGGACAAAAGGCTTGATGGTGATGGGATGAGGCACAGTGAGGGTTTTTTTAGGAGGAGGGGGGGGGGCAGAGCAAAGTAGAAGGTTGGAGGAGGTGGAGGTATGAGAAATAGAAGGGAGACGAAGTGGGGAGGAGGCAGCTTTGAGGAGGAGGAGGGATGAGGAAGAATTGGAGAAAGATGGTAGGGGGGGGGGGGGGAGATTTGAAGGGGAGGAGCGAGGGGGGAGTTTTGAAGGGGAGGGGGGAGATTTGAAGGGGAGGGGCAAGGGGGGAGATTTGGAGGGGAGGGGAAAGGGGGGAGATTTGGAGGGGGGGCGAGGGGAGAGTTTAGGAGGGGAGGAGTGAGGGGGGAGAATTGAAAGGGAGGGGTGTTGGGGGAGTTTTGGAGAGGAGGGGTGAGGGGGGAGTTTTGAAGGGGAGTGGTGGGGGGGGAGATTTAAAGGGGAGGGGCAAGGGGGGAGATTTGTAGGGGAGGGGCGAGGGGGGAGTTTAGAAAGTGGATGATGAATGAAAAGCGAACATTTATTACAAACTGGGTTTATTGTGATTTTCAAGTAAGAGACCCGTTTAAAAACGATAGAGGAGGGGTGGAATGAAGGTGAGTTTAGAGAATGTAGAAAGGAAGGACTGTAAGAGATTGAATTTTTTTTTGAAGTGGAATGAATTATATGGAGAGGAAATTGAAAAAAGCCTTTTAAATAGGAAGAAAAACAGCGTGTTGTAATAAACCACTGAATAAAACACTGCAGAGGAAAGCTTAAACATTAAAATAATATTTAAACAACCGTGAAAAACAATCTGGGAAAAGTCCCTAAGTGAAGACGTGGATTTGAGAAAGAAGGAGAAAGGGTTGAATGAGTATGGAAGAAACTCGAGTTGGAAAAGCTGGAGAGGTGGAAGAAAAGGAGATAAAGGGGGCAGGGCACAAGGTGAGAGAAGGGGGCGAGAGAACAAATCCATTTATACAAAGAACAAACAAAATGAACAAAAATAACAAAAATAACAAATAACAAAATTTATACAAGGAACGAGAGAACAAAATGGAATAATCCATTTATTTAGTTGGAAAGCTAATAATTGTTCTACTTGGAATAGAAATTCGTTTCTTTTATCATATTTATTTACTTGCCTCTTTTAAGACCGTTTTTCTGGGATTGAGAGAAAAAGTAAGACCTTGAGCTTTAATGTTGGAGTTCCAACAGACATTTATTATTCCACGACAGCAGGAACTTTTCACAAGCGCACAGTGAGCACACAAACAAAAATAATGAAACCACAGCCACAACAACGTGTTACAAAAAATCATTTTTCGAGTGTTTCACTTCATTTTACATCCTCATTGACACTCGCAGATAGGCAGATGGACATGCAATATGTTTGTGAAGTCCACCATGCTGTCTTTTCATTACACCTGTCAGTGAAGCGATGGGAGGCATGTAAATTATTCTTTGTAAGGTCAAACAATTGGTGAATGTAATTATAAGGGTTATTATAAAAGAGAAAAAAAAATTAAGAAAAGGAAGGCCTTGTGTACTGGATAAAAGAAACAAACAAGAGGGAGAATTGCTTTGCAATACATGTCCCCTACCAGTCCCCATGAATGTTCTTGTTCCAAGCAAAAAGGGAATAACTCCGTGAAAAAAATGGCAAAATGCCCCAAAACTCAAGCTTGTTCTGTAACTTATCATAATAAAGCCATGTACCAAGTTACAGTTGAATATGTTAGAAGGTTTGGGAAAAAGTGCAGAAAACCACAGGTGGGACTGACAGACAGACAGACAGACGGACAGACGGAGAGCAAACCTATAGTTCCCTCCCAGAAGGGGACGGATAAAAAAGAAGCAAGGAAGCAGCAGTGACATGCCAAAAACATATTCCTGAATAGTTGTCACTATCAACCATCACAATACCAAAACAAACACAAAAGTTATATAAAAACAAGATAAAGCAAGAAAAAACACAGTACAAGAGAAAAGATTCGGAGAAAAAGGGATCTATAGAAAAACTAGAACAGCCCTCTTCTATGTCGAGCCGTCGACCAATAAGCTTCCGCCCCCATTATTGCATCATTATACATACTTGTACTTTTGATTTAAATCCCTTCAGATGATCTTAAGTATGGCATTTTTACCTGACATGACCTCTGACCTTTGACCTCTTGACACCAAAATTTTATCAGTTCATCTTTTCATCATAATACATACTCATACCAAGTTTGGTCTAAATCCCATCACTGGTTGACAAGTTAGCGCAGTAACATAATATTTACCAAATGGGACTTCTGACCTTTGACCTCTTGACCCCATAAACTAATCCGTTTATCTTTGCATCATTATACATACATGTTCCAAGTATGACTTAGTTCCCTTCAGCCGTTCTTAAGTTATCACGGAAACAAAAACCTATCATGGACGGATGGACAAGGAAAACCTATCACGATCAGACAGACTGACTGATGGGACACTGACTACAGGAGTGAGAATAGTACCGGGCTGGCTTCACTGTGACCGCTGCACAAGTGATGTGGACAAATGCTTCCCAGAGTCTGAATTTGCTCAGTTTGGTTTTCAGAATAATTTGAGTGTCGAACTAGGACAATCTCACAGCAAACATCCAATGCTTTGATAAAATCAGTGTTTATTATTTTGTTATATAGTATAATACATCAAACATTACCGTACATTAAACTCCAGAACTGTTACTGTCACAAATGATTCTCACAAAATGCACGAATATTTACATGTTTCTGTAATTGCATCAATGACTTCATACATGGTTGGATATTTTGTTTAGCAAAATATTCCATTGCATCTGAATCGTGCATTGATCCATGACACTCCGTTATTATACCGTTCCAAATATGGTGAAGTGACTCATTTGCATTGGAGATGTGCCATGAAACCACGATGATCACAAAATCCTAAGTGCAAATGATATTCAAATTCCAGATGAAAAGTTTGTGTGACATCCTCAACATGGGATAGCAGAAGTAGTAGAGCAAGTTTCGAGTTGGGTTTTTGACAAGTTGCCAGTCATGTGCGTAGTTCATTATAACAAAGTCGGGAGTACATAACAAGCACTTGTTGAGTACATAGCAAGCACATGAAACCTACAATGAGGGTTATCTCCAAAATTACATATAGAGGAAAGAAAGGAAAGGAAATTGAGAAAAAAAGACGGGATTGGGGAAAATAAGGGGGTAGTGTGACAGGGGTCGTGGGCTCGTGGCGGTCCAAATTCTTGCTATTTAAGCATACGTAAGACATAAATATCCTCCAAGTGTGAAGGATACATCAGTGCAACATTGACCTTTCTCTTTCATCAAACATCTGCTGAAACTCGGGCTATTTTCTTTTTTTGGTCATTTTCCCCCCATTCAGAAGACACACAAGATTGATGACCTGAGTGTCCCAAACTAAACAAGATGGTACAAGCTCTGCAAGGCGGGCAGACGTTCAGAAGCGAGATTCGGCTAGGTAGTTTGAATGTGGGATCAATGGGGGGTTGGGAGGGGGAGAGGGGTTGAGGTGGTGTAGATGATGCAGAGGAAGAGGTTGGAAGTGTTGTGTGTGCAGGAGACCAGATGTAAAGGGGACAGGGCGAGGAGGTAGGTAGGAGAATCCAAGATGTTGCACTCAGGTGGGGATGGAAGGAGTAATGGCGTAGGAATAATAGTTTTGGACGAGATCAGGAAGCAGGTGATCAGAGTAGAAAGATGGGAGATGGATCGTTTTGGCATGGGTGGTAAGCAAATGGTGTGTGTTATGTTGGTATATATGGGCCATAAAAGGGAAGGCCTGGGCAGAGAAGCGGGTATTCAGGGAAGCACTGGAGAGGATGATGGGAATGGTTGAGATGGAGGTGATGCTGTGCATTGCAGAGGACTTTAATGCACATGTCGGAGTAGCGGAGCCGGGTGAAGAGGAATGTGTTTGTAAATTTTGTTTGGAAAACAGGAATAGAGAGGGTCAAGAGCTGATGCAGCTGATGGCAAGGAATGGGATGGCCATAGCTGGTTCAAAAGTGGGAAAGCCACAAGATTACCTACAGGAGTGGACAGAGAACAGAACTGGATTTGGTGGTGGTAAGGAAGTGACAGCTGTGGAGGGCTAAGGATTGCAAGGCAGTGGTGGGAGATCTATAAATTAACTAGTGACATGAATGAGAATAGCAAGGATATGAAGGGAAGGGCAGTGATTAAGGAGCGGGAGGCTAGACAGAGAAGGGTGCAGTATTAAAGATGTGGGAAGGACATGTCAAACAGCTGTTGAACCAGGAAGGAAGCAACAGTGAGCTGGAGCTACAGAGTTATGTGGAGTTGGTGGCGATCACGGAAGAGGAAGTGCGGACAGCATTGAAGAGGATGAGAAAGGGAAGAAAGCCAGGCATTGATGAGGTGTGCAGAAATGATAATTGCAGTAGGAGAAGTCGGAGTCAGGTGGACGAAGAGGTTGTTGAATGCGTGTATGAAAGATGGGTCAATTCCGGAAGCATGGAGGACAGGGTTAATTGTGCCAAAATAGAAGGGGAAGGGGGATGTTCAAGATCTGGGGAAGTACAGGGGCATTACATTCCTTAATCATGTCATGAAAGTGCTGGAGAGGGTTCTTGATGGGGGGATAAGGAAGAGTGTGGAGAAGGAGATCAGTGAAAAGCAGCAGGGGTTCTGAAAGGACAGATGGGATGTTCATGCTGAGACAGTTGGTGGAGAAGAGGTTGGAGGTGCAAGGTGAAATGGCCTTGGGATTTGTCACAACGTTGAGAGATTTATACACAACGTTGAGAGATTAATCATCTTGATTGTTTGCACCTGGGTTAACATCACTACCGATTAACTAATTACCCCTAACTTTTTTTTTGTATACTAAATTGAGGCTCGTGTAAGAGCTAACACACAGAACATATAATAAAGGGAGTGGAAACATGCCTCAACTATGCTTCATCTAGCTTGGCAACAAGTCATGAGACAATGCTGATTGGCTGTGCGAGGCTAGGTGCACTGTGATTGGCTCCTGGCAAGTCACGTCAATACACCCTCACGATACCTATTTCTACATTCTTAGAATCCCAAGATTAAAATGTGGGCACAAAACAACGCAAAAAAACCCAAAACTGACACATAGCTAGTTCATGTAACAAGAAATGTTTTATCAAATTCCATTTTGTTTATCATTATTAAAATGGTTGTGGTAGATGGAGTTGCAGCCTTGCTATGTTGTTGAGGTGGGGAAAGTCCCGCAAGCGCAGAATAGCCTTTACTTTCGGGTGGGAAATGTGACCACGTGATTGTTCATGCCTATAGTTTCAAATTCAGTCAATAAGATTGCCAGCCAATTCTGGGCCAGTTACGTCAATCAAGCACAACCGACCCAACCGTGGTACACAGAAGACCCGATGAAGTACAATTGAACTTCATTTTGTCCTGCAGTGCTTCTTTCTTAGTCTGTCCAGAATTCAAATGTGGTGTCAGATGATACCAGAAATTATAAAAACGTGATTTAGAAGTGTCTGTGATAGTACTATTTTTCCAAACACATCGAAGGCCTGGTTAAGCTTAGCCCGAAGTAAATAAATTACAGCCAAGAGAGCTCGAGATGACTTGCATAAATATGTATTAACTAATATTAAATGACAGTGCGTCTCAAAAGAACTGGACATGATGGCGATGACACTAGGTGATGGATATCATTGGACCTACACAGACGGGCAGTTTGACCATGAGGCTTCCAAAAAAAGATAATCAAAGTGTGTGAATGAACAAGACTTAGCACTGCCCAGAGCAAATGGAATGTTTACCTGTGAAAGGTGATGAACAACATGAAGTCACTTTTACATGACATCCCATGGAGTTTCCTATGGAAACATTGACACACCACCCCATGGAGTTTCCTATGGAGTTTCCCTCAGTCCCCCAACCCTCTTACTTGCTACAAGTTACTGTTTCCACCAATATCCTCTCATCCTGCTCATTCATTCCTTTGCTTGTTTAGTTCATAAGTGGCACCACTGGCTCACTGCCAGGACATTGTGTTTTTACCATCTGTCATGAACCTAGATCTTGTATAAAGTAAAATAATAAAACAAACAACCTTTATGCTGCAAAAAACATCTGAAAACAGTGTCCTATTCATCCAAATGAGTCGTAGCATTCCCAACATCGTCAGCTCACCATATCATACATATCTCAATGTTGATAGTGAAACTGAATACGATTATAGAATTATACTTATTTAACCCCCACCATTACCACTTATTAACTATCATTAAACCAATTGAATAATACAGTAAACTCCAACAAAACATGGATTTTGCTTACGAAAAAGTGTACGAACTCTGGAAATACCAACCAAATTTACATTTCTCTGATTTTTTTTTCCTTTACGGGAGCAAGTCTCATGGAAGAGCAAGAACAATTATTCTCCTTCTGTATATTATATTCATATAATAGCCCAACGTTGTCTGCACACCTCTCTTCCTCCTCCTCCTCCACCTCCTCCCACGCACCCATCCCCATTCTTCCCCTGCCCGCAAACTCCCCACCCGCACATCTCCCCCACTCACCACCCCCACTTCTCCAACCCTCTGCTCCAAAAGGAACTTCCTTTGCTTCATTTGGTAGTTTCATTCGCTCTACTGTATTGTTAACACAAACACCTACCTCATACTTCTTTGTCAGTGTACAAGTACTTTTCAAAGTACAGATTCCAAACCAAATGCGATTAGATGAGCTAGTTACATCCGCCATCGAAATTGGTTGGAGGTCATGTTTTCACCTGTCTGTCCATCTGTCTGGGAGCAGGATGTCTCAAAAAGTTATGGACGGATTGAGAAGAAACTTGGTGGACAGGTTGGTTATGTGAGAAGGACAAATCGATTCGATTTTGGGGAAGATCCAAAGCCAAATACAAGAATGTTTATAAATTTTTAATTCATTCTTCACCATTGAGAGATGTGGCCAAAATCGATATACAGTATAGCATGATATTTAAAAAAGTTGAGGATGGATTATGACAAAATGATTATGACAATGATTATGATTATGACAATCCTTGATAGATGAGTTGGGTAGGTGACGAGAACAGGTGATTAGATTTTGGTTTTGGTCCAGATGCAGATCCAGGCCATCAGTGGGATACAAAAGGTAGAATGTTTAGTCTGGTGGAGGTATACACTCCCACCGAGTGTCGTTGTAGTTGGTTATAAAATGTCCCTTTTCTGAAAGTCAACTTGCAACAAAAAAAAAGAAAAAAGAAGTAGTAGTAAAAGTTTCAGATTGCTCAGCCCCGCCAAATTATAGATTTTTACATCAGAGAAGGGTTTTTTTTGTTTGTTTGTTTTGTTTTTTCAATCAACCAAGAAAAGTTATTTCCCCTTTTTGAGAGCATGCACAGAAAGGTGCACAAAATGATGAAGAGTTATCTCCCTAAAAAGAGAGAGAGTGTGCACAGAGGGGAGTGGATAAATTGGGGATGTCAACTCGTGTCAGTCATTGCGAATCTCAAATGTGACCGTTACAAGAGAAAAGGGTCTATTAAAAACTGTAGACGTCACTGCAAACAAATTCCAGCAGCATGAGGAAATACAAGTGGACAGGTCCGGCCAGGCTGTGAATCATGAAGCGCACAGACATGATGACTAGACCAGCATACTACGGTGACAACGGCCTCTATCTCAAGTCAAGATATAGTGTCATTTGAGAGTGGATTTACAAAAATTGATGATGATTGTCATGACGAAGGGGAAGTTGTTCTGATTTCCCCCAAAATGCCTGAAAATGGGTTCAATGCACTTATGCCATTTGGACAGGCAAATTGGACAGTTTTAACTGGTAAATGTTCCTCCATTTTTTTCAAGAAATTACTTTTATGGTGATTTGATACAATTTGCCCAACCACATGCGTAAAAATAAAAAAATAAACAAACAAATAATATATTTTCAATTTGCATTCCTGGGATTAAACGTTTAAATGGAAAAGTGCAGTTTCAAGGCAGATGAGTGAAACTGGAGATGTGTTGCAGAGCCTGATGGGAAATACGTTTTTCAGAAAAAGAAAGTGCATTTAACCAACGATACATAGCCTCACCATGTTATATAGATTGCAGTACATCAGAGAATGAACAAAGAGTTAAAGTAGATCTGCACACAGACACAGACATGTTACACAGAGACTTATGTACAACTGGTGAGTCTAATCATATCACAAACACTAGGAATCCGAATATAGACCGGATGGATGTTCATGATGCATTCGAGTTTGTTAAGCTGAGTACTATGATTTCACCAGAATGGTCTGCTATCCAGGTGTTAGTGCCTTCAGAAAGGATTCACACCCTTTGACTTTTTCACATTTTGGTGTTACTACCTGAATTAAAAATGGATTAAATTGGGGTTTTTTGTCACTGATCTACACACAACACCCCATAATGACAAAGTGGCTTTCTGTTTTTTTTTTTTTTTAGAACTTTTCACAAATAAATTAAAAATGAAAAGCTGAAATGTCTCGAGTCAATACGTAAGTATTCAACCCCTTTGCTATGACAGTACAAATTGAGCTCATGTGCATCCAATTTCCTTTGATCGTTGTTGAGATGTCTCTACAACTTGATTGGAGTCCACCTGTGGCCAATTCAATTGATTGGACATGCTTTATAAAGAAACACCTTTCTATGCAAGGTCCCACAGTTGACAGTGCATATCAGAGCAGAAACTCTACCATGAAGTCCAAGGAAGTGTCCATAGAACTCCGAGATAGTCAGAGAGGTGAGGAATAATTATAATCCAATGACCACTCTGACAGCATTACAGAGTTCCTTGGCTGAGATGTGAGAACCTGCCGGAAGGACAACAGTCTCTGCAGCACTTCACAAATCTAGGCTTTATGGGAGAGCAGCCAGACAGAAGCCACTCCTGAGAAAGAGGCTCATGACAGCATACCTGGAGTTTGCAAAAAGGCACATGAAAGACTGAGAGCATGAGGCAAAATATTTGGTGGTCTGAGGAGATGAAAATTGAACTATTTGGCCTGAATGCAAAGCACTAAATCTGGGGGAAACCGACCATAGCTCATCACCCATCTAACACCATTCTTACTGTGAAGCATGTTGGTGGCAGCATCATGCTATGGGAATTGTTTTCAGCAGCAGGGACTGAGACTTGTGGAGACAGAGTGAATAATGAATGGTGCTAAATACAGGCAAATTATTGAGGAGAACTTGCTTCAAAATGCAAAAGTCATTGGACTGCAGTGAAGTTTTACATTCCAATAGGATAATGACCCCAAGCATACGGCCAAAGCAACACCGGAATGGCTTCAGAACAAGAACGTGAAAGTCCTTGAGTGGTCCAGCCAAAGCCCAGACTTTAATCCCATTGAGAATCTGTGAAAAGACCTGAAGATTGCTGTTCACCGATCCTCCCTATCCAACTTGTCAGAGCTTGAGCAAATCTGCAAGAAAGAATGGGAGAAACTCCCCAAATCCAGATGTGAAAAGCTGATACAGACATTCCCAAGAAGACTCAAAGCTGTAATCATTGCCAAAGGGGCTTCTACGAAGTATTGACTCAGGGTGTTGAATACTTATATGAATTCTGTACTTGCTTACTTACTATATATATCTCTCTCGTTCCTCTCTCTCTCTCTATCTCTCGTTCCTCTCTCTCTCTCTATCTCTCGTTCCTCTCTCTCTCTCTATCTCTCGTTCCTCTCTCTCTCTCTATCTCTCTCTCATTCCTCTCTCTCTATCTCTCTATCTCTCGTTACTCTCTCTCTATCTCTCGTTCCTCTCTCTCTATCTCTCGTTCCTCTCTCTCTATCTCTCGTTACTCTCTCTCTATCTCTCGTTACTCTCTCGCTATCTCTCGTTCCTCTCTCTCTATCTCTCGTTCCTCTCTCTCTATCTCTCGTTCCTCTCTCTCTATCTCTCGTTCCTCTCTCTCTATCTCTCGTTCCTCTCTCTCTATCTCTCGTTCCTCTCTCTCTATCGCTCGTTCCTCTCTCTCTATCGCTCGTTCCTCTCTCTCTATCGCTCGTTCCTCTCTCTCTATCTCTCGTTCCTCTCTCTCTATCTCTCGTTCCTCTCTCTCTATCTCTCGTTCCTCTCTCTCTCTCTATCTCTCGTTCCTCTCTCTCTATCTCTCGTTCCTCTCTCTCTATCTCTCGTTCCTCTCTCTATCTCTCTCTTTCTCTCTCTCTATCTCTGTCTTTCTCTCTCTCGTCTCTCTCTCTCACTTGCTTTCTCTCTCATATTTGTCATTTCCTTTATTATTTCTCTGGTATATGTAGTTCAAACATGAGTTCAGGCTACGCTATGGCCTATTGGCTCATGGAGGGTAATGTACGGTGTTAGTCAAGACAACTTTTTGGAATTTCTTCCACAGTGTTCGTGATAACTCACGAACTCGTCGATGAAAGACAGGGTGGGTTATTTAAACGCCTGCAATCAGGGCCAGCAGATGTGATCGCCAACTTAACACTCCACCTCCCACATCTGATGGGCAACACACTTTGTGAAGCACCAATCCGACAGTTTGTAGTCCCATTCGAAATCAAACCAATTGGACAGCTCAAATAAGGCAAGTGTGCTAACTCTGTCATATCACCCACCGAGCTTAAATAGTGTAAAAAAAAAAAAAAAAGAAAAAAAAAGCCTCCAGCCACCTTCAGGAGCTTAGGCATAAAAAGGAAGCCATTCCTTTCACGCCGTGAGGTGCATAGACGCTGCCAAAGCAGTTTAATTAGTTAAGGAGTACAATCCGGGACAGGTCGCCACTCCAACATAGGATACAAGAACGGCTTATTACCCCAGAGCTGATGCTCATTTGGCCGACCTCGGAAGGACGACAGGCAGAGTCAACCCACC